>NC_065921.1:3900000-4200000 GCF_024586455.1 Bactrocera neohumeralis | reverse complement strand
CATACGCTCTCGTCAGGCGCATTTACCGCAGACACGCCCGAGCCACAGAACAAGGCTTGCGTACAATGCATCAAAAGGATCTGGGCACTTAAGCAGTTATCTATTTAAGTCGTTGGTTGCAAGTATGGGTGCTCAGCGCTGAGGAAATTGCTCTCTGTCAGCTGCATACATGCTAACGGAAATGTTTTCCATACACGCCCACTCCGAAATTTAGCTCTCAACGCAAGTTCGACAAAAGCTCATTGCTGGTAGTCGATTTGCTTGTGATTTTGGATATTTTAGAGTGTGAGTTAAGTCGAAAGATGTAAATAGATGCATTAAATTGACTATATGAGGTGTTTAAATAATATTGAGGAATCTGATTTAGAGGAATGAGGAGGAGTTAATCGAAGAAAAGAAAGAAAACTCCGAAAGCCATGGCTATATGACTTCTTTCAGACTGTGAGTCAGACCTTCCCTTCAGTATGCGTAAATATGAGTGTAAAGCCGAATGCGTAGAACCAAAACCTCAGCTATCATCCTAGAGATATGCTTCTCGATCACCAAAAATCATTTAGAAAAAACTCGTAATATGAAAGTTATTGCAATGCCTCTAAACTTTCGAATTTTAGATCTAAGCATCCATTCTTTAGAATTACCCTGCACTTACCTGCACCTGTGTAAAAAACAACAAAAATAACTAGAAAGCCATTCCGAAAACCAGCTTTGCTTACTCCGATGCTCACGCGTACATTTATTTGTAAGTACGTATGTACAGAACCAATTTGTTGTTGTTAAAATGGGCGCACTCGGCTTAGACACGATTGCAAATTGCATTTAACAATTGTTTGTGCGACTGAGCACTGCTCGAGCGCATGAAGGTGGCAAGAGGTGGATGGCCATTTGCCAGTCTTTCACCTTTCTGAGGTAGTTCTTGTTGTTGTAGTTTCTTCGCAACTTGCCAAAAAGGATTACAGCTTCACCGCAGTCATCAGTCTAAACACCTGATGCGATAATTCTGGTGGTTGGCGTTGCATGCCATTCGGTTATGACCTCCCATGCGCACTTTCTTCTTAGTCAACTTAGTTCAGGAGTCGGGGTCGGTTAAGCGAATGTACTCCGGCTCTGTTGGGGTTAATATAGGGTTGTTGACTGAAGACAAGCAGAGGAGCAGCTGACTTCCGATTGGATTCTATTGTAATGCTTGCTATGCTGTGGTCCTCCGCTGCCCCAGTTCATCTCAGCAAGGCGTGAAAAGAGGGTTGAATGCTGTTGTCGGTCGGCAGTGGTCTGTAGTGCAAATATTCGCCCTCGTAGGCATGTTGTAGAGTAGCTGTGGGTTGCTCGGGGGTTGCAGTGTTGCTAATGTAATGCAGTTAATAGTTATCGGTTTTTTTGTTCTATATGAAATAAGTTTAAAATTTTTGGCAATTTAAATAAATTAAAATTATTGTTTTGTTTATTTTTAGGTGTGGTTTCAGAATCGTCGTGCCAAGTGGCGAAAACGCGAAAAATTTATGAATCAGGATAAAAACGGATATTTGCTACCCGATCAAGGTTGGTATTTCTTACAAATTCATAATTTTTATTAACAAATATCGAAACTGTTTTCCAATTAAAAAATTTTTGTCCAAGTTCTTAACATTTTCTGTTTAGCTTTCATTATTCTCATTAATCATGGAAACTGCTTCCTAATTTTGATTTATAATTTAGTAATTTACACGACGCTAATGTTATTTTAATTACCTTTGCTGCTCACAAAAATAAAATCTTATTTTAGTAATAATTTTCTTGTACCTTTCAAAATTTCTTTATTAATTCAATTAACACTTTTTAGTTTCACACGCAATCGCGTATTTTGACATCGACTAATGAACACGCTTTCCTTTCTTGCATTTCCAGGTTTGCCTGATTTTCCACTCGGCCTACCAATTCCGCACGGCATACCCGGCCATCCGGCCACCTTGCCACCCGAGTTCTGGCCACCACACTTTGCCTTACATCAACACTTCAACCCCGCGCTGCTGCCACCCAGCCTTGTTCCGCATTACAAATTGCCGAACTTCCACACCCTCCTCTCGCAATACATGGGCTTGAGCAATTTGAATGGCATCTTCGCTGCTGGCTACCCGCAGAATCTGTCGCTACACTCGGCGGCGCAAGTGAGTCCACCATGCAGCAATAGTCCGCGTGACAGCCCACCCAGCCAGTCGCAAGCGAGCCTCGTCTCGTTGGTGCCCACCTCCATGGTGGCGGGTGGCGTCACGTTCACCTCGTCGGCTGCAGCCTCGCCCAAAAGCCCGTTGGCGCCAAGCGTGGCGAGCAGCGCCTCAACGCCCGTCTCGGTGGTGACCAAATGTGAGGACTGAACTTTGCTTTGAAGCAGCTACGGTCGTTTGGTGGTGGTGGTTACGGTTTAGTCGCAGAGCAAATGTGGCGCGTTAATTGTTTCACGCTGAACACCCTTAAGTAGTTCGGACTAAGAATTATTATGAGTGCTAAGAAATTTTATATGTAAATAAATAAAATATCAAATAATTTATATTCAACAACAGTTGGTAGCTTTTAAGTTTTGAGTGACGAAGGGCAAGTGATAAAGACTTGTAAGCAAAAGTATGCCCATACTTATGAATATGTTAGTATTTATCTCCAGAGATCGAATTTATATAAAACACTTTTTGTAATTATTATAATAGGAAACCCTTACATGTGATTGATTTCATTTAGTTGATAAAGTCATTACATAAGGCGACAAATTGAATAAGTAAAAAATGTATGGTAAACATTTGTCTCATTGGTTTTCGGAAATATTTTGAATTAGAATCAATGAAGTAGTGATAACTTATAAAAAATATGAGCAAATGTTCAATAGAGTAAAGTATTGTACATTAAATATTATTATAGAAAAGAATAAATAATAAGAGTACTTAATAAAATAAAATTAAAACTTTACACAGTACTACATATTGCTGTAAATCTTTTTTTATGAAGGTGGTTTTGCCGGCACTGAAGCCATACGAAACCTGAAGTTTCAAAAGGAAAGATCAATGCTTATTTTTCGTATACTAGTTTCAATAATCGTGATGCTTCAGATTTTCCTATAGTAAATACTATTCATGAAGTAGCAATAACCACTCTATTTTTTCGACAGAAAATTCGGGCACTTGAGGAACCGCCAATGACTTATAGAGTGGTCTATAAAAATGAAAAATTGAGGAATTATCTCTCGTCAAAATATGTCAGAATTTTTGAGCTTTAGTCTCCTTTTCGTTGAAAAGGAAAATGGAAAGGGCGATCCAAATAAAGGCACTTTTTTGAATAGCCTTTTTTGACAGATCACACGTGAGTCGTGCCAAGCTGTAATGTTATTTTTGTTCAGTATTGTTTGGCATTTCATCAAGGCAAGATTTATGCCTGAAGAACGTTTACAAATTGATCAATTTTATTACGAAAATTCACGTTCAGTAAAGAATGTATTTGGCGCGCTTCACTCAAGTTATAGTAAACGTAATCGACCTACTGAGCAGCACTATCACCCATCTTGAGACCCAGCATTTACTATTGGATAATATTCGACTGAATAGACCACGTTCAGATCGTAGTGAAGAAATTATAGCAGCAGTAGCTGAGAGTGTACAAGAGTGGAAAGTCGATTCGGCGTCGTTCCCAGCAACTCGGGCTGTTTGTGCCAGAACTGAAGTCGCTCCACCTTCCCAAGTGACATCGCTTCGCTCTATGAGCTCTTGAAAAGTTTCAAGAAGATCACACATTTTCGAGCCAAATTTTGTTCAGCGATGAGGCTCCTTTCTAGCTTAATGGGTATGTAAACAAGAAAAATTACCACATTTGGGAAGAAGAGCAGCCTGAAGAGACTTAAGAGCTACCATTTCATTGTGAAAAAGCAGCGCTTTGGTGTGGTTTGTGAGCCGGTGGAATCATCGTTCCATGTTTCTTCAAAAATGAGAACGTAACCGTTAACAGCGACCGTTAACGCGTCATGATAACCGACTATTTGATGCCTGAAATTGAAGCTCGTGATCTCGGCTTTCCACAAATTGCATCAATCAATGGATTTATTGAGAGAATACTTGGTGAGCAGATAATTTCACGTTTTGAGCCGGTCGATTGGCTACCAAGATCGTGTGTTTATTGTGAGAATATTTAAAGTCTAAAGTCTGTGCGGACAATCTCGCTTCGAATCAGGCCTTTTAGCAAAACATCGCACGTGTTACCAGTTGAAATGCTTGAACGGGTAATCGAAAATTGGACTCAGCGGAGCTGCAGCCAAGATTTGAAATCTTGATAATCTTCCAAAAATAAATAATGTTCTTTCCAACTCGAAATGGACCACTCTTTACATACTTTTTCAGATAAAACTTGTGGCTGAATTTGCACTATTGATGACATTGTTTGATATCACTTGTTCCTTTTGACCATTTAATTTTTCTGAAAGCATGAATAAAGTCTATATAATAACCTCTACATCTTCATTGGATATTTAAAAAAAAAAAAAAAAATATGCCAATTTTCCTACTACCGATAAGCTTTTTTTGCAAGGAACTTGCTATGAGTGGACATTTCACAACTTTTTCAACCTCATTATCTGAAGAACTCATTTCAAGACATGATGTTGCAGAGTTTCGTGTTATATAAATTGCTGTCTTCTTGTGCGAAAAAATGTATAAAGACACGAATAAATAGTCTTATATGTAGGTATATATTTATTTTCGGTTAATCTTCGGAAATATTGAAAGAGAGCCAATTTATTACAGAAATCAGTGAAGCGCTGTAAAATTATGGTTCAATATAACTCACCAGGTTTAAAATATTCGAGAGACGCGCAGCGAAGTTTAAAATTCAATATTGCAACTTCCTTACATAAGAGAGATGGTTGAAAAGTAGAGCGCAAAGCAGACGGAAACCAGTATGTAGGACTCACGCAGCGTTAAATACAATGCTGTCTTATTTAATTGTTGCACAGCAGAATTATTAAATATTCGTCGATAATGATGGCAGCCACTCTTTCTGGTTCAAGCGCACAGCTGGAGAATACACGATACGCAAAGGTTATAAAATAAGGAAATATGAAAGTTACAAGTATCGCTATTTACACACAAACATATTTATTCGTTGTAATTATGTAAAGGATTAAGAAATTCTGGGAAAAATTAATTCAATATGAGCTAGTTGAAGGAATCAATAATAAAAATGGCGAATGGTGGGTTATTGAACCGAAAAGAGATTGGGAGGGTAGTTTTAAAATGCGTTTGTGTGTAGTGACGGAATATTAAGTTAGTAAAGTATATTAAAAAACTTACAGTAGTAGTTAAAGAATGTCAGTTGTTCAAATCTCCTGCGGTATTAGATAAGGCTTAGATCTTGAAATAAGACAAAGAGAGTATCACTAACTTTGTGTAAATGATGGTCAGAACAAAAGACTTTCACTTTTGTGAATTTGGAACCCAGCATTTTAGTAGAGTTATCACAAGACATTTAACCTTGAGGTCTCTACTCAAGAAACTAGATGAGGCTTAGGAAGGTAGAACTAGAACATTTGAATGTTGCTTTTAGTAGAATGTAAAGCATGCGAGAATAATAGCGAAACCTTGAAGCATTATTTTAGCGAATACCTATTCCGATTTACACGAAATATTTCTCAATGCAGACTACTCTAATCTGAAAGATATCCTTCTACCTAACATTTCAAGCAACCAAGAAGTGAAATCCTCAACATTTTCATTTGATTAATATTTCTTAAATTTAAGGCTAAAAAGATGAGAGTACCCCGAAGAAACCCATTTTATACCAGAAAAATAACTATAGTTGATTCCAAAATATCTTCTAGATACCTGATAAAGCGTTTCCTTTTAGTGTAGAGAGTTACCATCTCATCAAATTTTGTCCGAAGTGGTTCATTTAACCTCTACACGGAAGCAGAATCGATAAACAATTTTTGTTGGTCCAACGTTTTTTCCAGTCATGTGAAGTTTGACCTCAGTATGTCAGTTAGAGTGTGTAGAATAAATGTTTTTCTCGACGGGAAAAGTTTGTTTGGCGATCTTTACCATGGCAAATTTTAAAAGGTACGCAGTTTCAAACAAAATTTTGTATTTCAAATGGAATATCGGCTACGGAAACATTAAAAATGCTGCACAAAGCAGAGTCTTCTTCATCACGGTAGTGAAGTCATCGAAAACTTGTCTTGCCTCATGTGAGTCATTCATGCACCTCTAATTAATGAAGATAAAACCGAAAAAGTAAGGCAGAGCTAGGTTCGGGTATAACATACAAGTTATATGGGTGGTTATTTCCCTCGATTTCAAACTGTAACATAGGAATGTCAAACGAATGCTATGTTCCGGTTGAAACCGGTCGAGCAGATATGTGATTTTTTCCCGTTGTTTTTGTAATGGCAGAAAACCTTCCTGAAGAAACTTCAAGGAATGGTACCGAGTTGACATTCCTTGGCCGGATAAAAATCCAGATTCGTTCTGGTTACTTAGACCCGACTGTCATGGGAATGGCTGATTACAACTATTTGAAAAAAAAAAATGTTGGGAAATTTTCGCTGAAATTTTAATTTTTTTTTGTAAAAATGTCTGCCAAATCCAATTTTCAGTTTTTTTTCTTCCCTCGTCCACGTTCTAAGTTAAAGTTTTAACTAAAACACGTATTTTTCCCTTTAGATGATCCTGTAAGGAGTTATCCTGCCAACGCATCTTTTTTCCGAGGGGCCACCGGAAATGGCGTCGCACTGGCCGAGTTTAAAATATTTATTTCCAAAAATTTCACAATTTCTTTGTTAATAGTGTACGTTTGTAACAAGAAAAAATTCTAATAAAATAATCAATTTTTGATGAGAAAAAAATGTTCAAAAGGCTGTTTTTTACCCGAGGAAACCCCTTAAAAAAATTAAAAAAGATTTTTCTTGCGTCTTGCAGAACTGCTTAAGTATTGAAAATTGTTCCTTTTTCAAGAATATAAAGTAATATTTAATATTTGTACTCGCAGCGCTTCATTTCTATTCATGCCGACAGCAGCGCTCAGATTAACTCAATCATTGCTTAAGTGTGATCACGTGTTAATATTGAAGTCACGTCATATTACAGTTAATTCAAATATTAACACTCGATGAAATACTATGTTTGTGCAGCCGTCGATAAGTATGCGCAAGAGTATTTGTTGTTCATATGAATTGTCGCTCGAGTCGTTTCGATGACATTCCGAATGCAACGATTGAATAGCACGACTGTGTACACGAACATATGTGTGTGTGTGTGAGTACACGTTCCATCGGACTGATTTCATTTATTCTGCTGTAGAAAACGCAATTTTCGCTAAGATGACAAAATTAAATTCCATAAGCAAATAATCAAGTGGGTGAGCGCGACTTGCTCGAGTCTGGATTGCGGATTTGCTTGGCGACGTTTTGGCAAAAGGAGCAGCAATATTCAAATATCCTTTAGCGGTCGCAAAGGAGCGGAAGTTGTAAAGGCCACAATTGTATACAAAATTTCGATTGGCTACATGAACTGCCAAAGCGTTTAAGCATACACACACACTCATACATACATACACGCGTACGCAATCGGTGCGCGGTGGCGAGAGCTGAAGCTGATTGCTATGTATGTGCATCTGCCCATTGCAGCAGCGCGGAATGGAGTGCGCCGACACACGAAGGTAATGCCGAAAATTCAATAAGTTCAAGTAGCTCAGCTTTTTATTTGAGGAATCGGTGCTCGAGTGGCTGTCTTGCCACAGGCGCTGCAGGCGGTCGAAAAGCAACAGAATAGCAGTGTAACTCTTGCAATGAGCGCTCAGGAGTGTTCGTGCAAATGTGAGTGGTTCGGTATTGGACTTTCATCCGCACGTACATATGTGTGTAAGTACGCTTATGCCTGCAAGTACGTGTGTATGTGTGTGAGTATTAGAGGTGATGTAATAAATGATTGCGCTCTGCGGGCTACAAATATATGAAATTTATCAAGTGGACTCAAATGTGCTCACACTCAATAATGCACTCACTTCCTTCTTGTCAAAGCTGCACGGCATTGTAAGAAGGGTTGCCATTGCCCGTTGCATTGTTGAACTTTTTCTGCAAGTTTTTTGTAACAGAAGGTGTATTTGCGGCACTTGAAGTGGTCTTATTCATTATTTAGTGCATTCTTTGCCATATTTTCGATTATTAAAATGTGTAATCAACATTGAAACTCGCGTCAAGTGCCTCAGTCGGCATTCATGTGTCACAATGCTTATACTATTTCGCTCATTTCCGCAAGCAGTGGCGTAGTTGGAACAATTGGCAAGGCGTAAAATTGATTTCACACATTAGTTGATCAAAATAATAACTATTAAAATTATCTCCTTTAATTATTCGATCATCAATTAAAATATAGCAAAGGATTTTGTTTCCAGTCTTTGTAATACTTAGAGACTTAGAGCAAGTTTTATTGGAGAATTTTATTATTTGCATCTTGGTGGATGGATTTAGCATCAAATTTGACCAGGATAGGTCTGTGGATGGAACCGATAAATATTTCTTATCTAGATTGGTATACTAACCTTTTCTATAGTCATGTGAGGTTTGAGTCGATAACCTTGTCTGGCGATTTTGCCAATAAATGGAACAGCGAGTTTGCATAACATTTTCTGTTTCCAATGGTTTCCAACAGTGTTTTGGCGAGTCTTTTTATCAGAACACAAAGCATACGGGGGAAGTCATGAAGTCATTGAAATATCGGAAACTTGCCTTGCCTTATGCGAGTAGTTCATGTACCTCCGTTAATGACGATAAAATGGAAAAAGTTAATGAAACAGTGCTTGCTTATCATCATGAGAGGATCTCAACGTCTCTAACGAATCGACTCAACACATTTTGGTTATTGATTTGGGTATGAATCGTGTCAATACTACCTGTATGTTTTGCAAAAACGACGACGAGTAGTTGCGACCTCTACTCAGATGGTTGACAACTTTGTTGACAACTTCATATTCATCAAACGCATTACTACTGGTAACGGTACGCGGTTTTACGAATATGACGTCAAGATTGTTCAATAATCTCGCATATGTAAAGCTTAAGTACTAAGTATTCACGAGGATTTTACGTCTTCTAACTTGCCGATAAGACAAAGAACCGCTCGAAGTAATGAAAATATTGCTGCCGTTCTGCCAAGTGTTGCTGAAGACCGTATTTTGTCGATTCCAAGACGTTCTCAAGAATTTAGACTGTATCAAACTACAACCTACCAGATTTTGAGAGAGGATTTTGGCTTTCATCCGTATAAAACTGAAGCTACTTGGACTACCGTAAACGTCGTAATTTTGCTGATTTTGCCTTCGAACAACTTGAAAACGAGTTTTTTAATAAAACTATCTACTCCGATGAGGCTCACTTTCATCTACATATGAAAGTTGTGCGGTAAATAAACAAATGCCAATTCTAAAAGTTCTTCATGAACAACCATTATATTCACCTAATTTGACAGTTTGGTGTGGTTTGTGGTCTGATGAAATCATCGATCCGTACTTCTATATAAATGAAGCTGATGCCACCGTTACTATCAATGGGGATAGTTATATTATAGATCGACGATAACCAGGTTTTTCGACCGCAATTGGAAGAAGTTGATCTTGACAACATCTGGTTTCAACAAGATGGAATTATTGCGAGAAAAGTTTAGAGATTCGATAAGTTCAAGAAATTGTGACATTGAATAGCCTCCAAGAGGTTGTTATCGAACGCCATTAGTCTACTTCTTGTGGGGTTATTTGAAGTCATTGGTCTCTAGCAATAAATCACACTCTATTCAAACTTTAGAAGTCAATATTGAACGTGCTATTCATGGCACATGACTTGTTTTAGTGGGAAAAGTACTCGAAAATTGGGTTCATTCGTTCCTGTAAAGGAGGTCTTAGAAGTCATTTAAATGATGTTATATTCAGAACTTCACATCAATTGAAAGGATTTGAATTTCCTTACCAATTAGTGCGTTATTTTCTGAAAAGAAATAAGCTCACTTCTATTGGAATACCCTGTATAAGCAATATTAGGCAGGGTTTTAAAGTGTATAAGGAAAGAAATATTTTGCTGTGGGTTCTGGATAACGCTACGATAAAATTTTATTCAAATAAGTTATTTTTTATACAAAACCATTTCAAAGTGCATATTTCTGTTTAATTCCTTTGATAAAAATTTATTTTCTATCAAAATTTCCATTGACGTATACTTCAAATCTTAAAATCGCAAGCTCCGAACGCTCTCAAATATGCCTACGCCTGTGTGCTCACGAACAATAGAACTGTATGAGGCCACTTGAGCGCATTAAAATTGAATCATAACTCAAGCATACGAGCACATTCGCGAAGTATAAAGGGTGGAACGAATGAATAATGTATCAAATTAAATGAAATTTGTGTTTAATATGGAAACTGGAAATTTGAAGATCTCACAATCTATGATGCATATATGTACAAGAATAATCACCATTTAATTTCCCTGTTTTCACTCATTACAAAATGCCCATGGTTTCAAGGCAGCGAAGATTGCGTTACATTGCAAAATAATATGGAATCTGCACATCAACGTTGTCGCCTTATTTGCAGTCGTCTTTCCATATTTCTCGGTTAAATTTTCACTGAATACTGCGGTAATTAAACAAGTTAAATCCGCTCAAAAGGTGCTTACGGCAGATTTCATTTCGCAGCGTTTTGCTCATTACTTTGGCTTGCATCTCTTTATGTTTGTGTGTGTGTGCGAAGCAAAGTTGTTGAACATTTACTTGCATCTGTATTTGTAAATGTGCTCATTTCCCGTTGCGCTATGCGTCCTAGTTGCCGGGGAAGGCGCGTTAAGTGGAAACTCACTTAAAAAATTATTTAATTCATCAAAAAGTTGTCAACGAAATAATTACGGACTTGTTTCATCATTTGAATTCCATTCATTATGAAAGAGGATAAGTTTCGAAATGAGGATGCGCAGCGAACAATACCGTTATTGTGGAAGGAAAGATAAACGTTTCAATGGTCGGTAGTTTGGTGACGTACGACGCCGATGCTCAGCTTCTATATTAAGAAATCTTTTAAAAAATAAACTTAAAAATAAGTTTAAGTGCAGCAGAATCACAGGTCTGCTAAGAAGCTTTCTTCGAAAGACATTTATTATAGTAAAGGCGCCGCCGGATTGTTGTGTTTCGAGGTGGGCATTACCGCTATGCTGGACCTTGCGTGGGATTACAGCTCCTGCTGAACGAGTTTTTCTGATAGCGCTCAAACGTCGTCAGAATATAGCAGTTCTAACTGTAAAAGTTTTAGAATTAGAGATAGAGGATTTTGATGATTCATAATAAAATTCTTCGCTTTTGAATATTATAACTTGATATCGGAAAGTTTCTTTTATAGATATATATTCTTTAATGGCGAGGACACCGCATACGCAGTTATAGCCGAGTTTACAACAGCGCGCCAGTCGTTTCTTCTTTTCGCAATTTGGCACCAATTTAAGATACCAAGTGCAGCCAGGTTCTTCTCCATCTGGTCCTTCCAATGGAGTGGAGGTTTCTTTTCCTCTGCTTTCCCGGACGTTGAATACTTTCAGAGCTGGAGCGTTTTCAGCCATTCGAACGACTTGACCTAGTCAGCGTAGCCACTCATACAGCTCATAGTTCCATTGAATACGATACGATCTTCCGTAGAATCTTTCTATCGAAAACTCGAAACGTCGACTCATCAGATGTTGTCATCGTCCATGCCTCTGCACCATACAGCAGAATGGGAATAATGAGTGATTTATAGTGTTTGGTCTTTGTTCGTCGAAAGACGACTTTACTTTTCAATTACCTACTCAGTCCAAAGTAGCACCTGTTGGCAAGAGTTTTCGTACTTCGAAGTTATTACTGTCAACAGTGAAGTGGGAGTCCAGTAGCTGTTTGTTTGTTGACAGGAGATATTTCAACTTGCCCTCATTCACTATCAGATCCATTTGCTTCGCTTCCTTATCCAGTCTGGACAAAGCAGAACTAACTGTGCGGTTGTTGAGGACCATGATATCAATATCGTCGGCTTACGCTAGCAGCTGTAAACTCTTATTGAAGACGATACCTTCTTTATTTAGCTTTGCAGCTCGAATTATTTTCTCCAAGAGTAGATTGAAGAAGTCGGTCGATAGGAATTTGCCTTGTCTTAAACCTCTTTTGGTATCGAACGGCTCTGAGAGGTCCTTCTCGATGCTGACGGAGCTTTTGGTATTGCTCAATGTCAGTTTACAACGCCGGTGTTAGCAAATTCAGGCATCGCGGTGCCACAAGCAGCTTTAAAATCGACGAAGAGGTGGTGTGTGTCGATCTTCTTTTCAGGGGTGTTTTCCAAGATTTTCCAAAAGTTCCTCTAAAACTGAAATAAGTCTTATATATGTATATGAATACATAATACATATATAAGTAACTATAATTTAGTGATCGTGTGAAACGAAGTGATAAATTTGAGCAGAGAAAGGTAAAAGTGTCACTAAACTAAAAAGATGTAAGATGAGAACTGGTTTACATTGCATTGCAAAATTGGACATTTAATAATTTAATAAAATATTTATACTCAATTGCACAGTGATAAAAATGTATAATAGTAAAACAATAAATCTCTCTTAATAATAAAAACAATTCACTAAAATTTCCCTGGTAAATATATTTAGAAACTTTTTAATCTTAAGGCATACTGCCTTTATTAAATAAATTATCCAATTGCTTGAAAGAAAACCCAATATATTCAGCAATTATAGCCTACTTTTAAGAGCAATGATACAATCACGCCGCCTAACAACAACGCCAACAAGCAATTTAAAAAACCGCTTGTTTTGTGTGTGCTTATTGCCTATTAGAGAGAGAGATGCATATCAAATGACATTTCCTCGGCAGCTAAAGAAAAATTAGAAAGTGAAACCGATTATTATTTGTTAAATGATACAAATTGCCAGTCGAGCAGACAAGGAAAACAGCGCCGTCAATTGTTGATGCACCGCAGAACTCAATCCGAAATTGCAACAAATTCTTAAGTGTCTACAAGTAACAACTTAAGATACACACACACATACACACAATAAGTTGTTCGAGCAAGAGAGACAAATGTCGATTTCCGTTTGAGACAACGCTGTGTGCCGGTGGATAGGAGGGGAGGGGAGGGTTGTTGAGACGTGGCGCACCGCGGCGCTGTTGTGTAAGCTGATACTTTGACAGTGTGCACCTTTTCCAAAACAAAATCAAAAGATGCCGATCCGTGTTGCTGCCTACCTTTCGCGATCGCTAACAACTC
Organism: Bactrocera neohumeralis; assembly: GCF_024586455.1. NCBI lineage: Eukaryota > Metazoa > Arthropoda > Insecta > Diptera > Tephritidae > Bactrocera > Bactrocera neohumeralis. The sequence goes on along the minus strand of NC_065921.1, from coordinate 4,186,719 downwards.
AAGCGACAGTTTGCTCAACTTATGCTGTTGTTTTTGTAAATGAAAAATGGGTGTGCATGGCATTGAAGTGCTGTGTGGTGAGCGTCCTTTGGAAAAATGTCCACAAATCGTTGCGCTGCCTTCATTTGTTGTTCTTACAGCAGCTGATCGAGATCAAGCGGCATATCTGATACTTCGCCTTGGGCCGCTGCCATATTTGCCAGTTCTCCCATTTTATTGGTTGTAAATAAATCTTAATTCTTATCTGGTTTATTAAGCTGGACATGTGATTAAAAAAATAGCAATGCCATTGTGGAGCGGCTTTAGTGACCACTTTACAATGTCGCTCCTTAATGACGGTGGTGTGTTGAGGATTTTACGCTTGATGAACTAATATTGCGAAAATGGTATTTCTGCTAGATTTAATTTCGTGATAATGAAGTTGCGTTCAAGTCAAAAAACAACGAACGAATTGGTCAATGCTTAATTTGGTTCGAAATTTTCCTTTTGTTCAAGAATAATTGCCCCAATGGCACTAGCGAAGTTCCACTGACGGCTATCAATTTCTGTAAAGAGATTTATAAATCTGACATATTGAATGAAAACAAGAATCAAATAAAGTTCGGAAAATATGTAACCCTGAACATTTTATACTCCTTCAACTAACATGTCACATACAAAAATGTTCCCTGGCTTTCAAAGTCTTACATATATACAAACATCAATCATATGGAGTAAAGTCTGGCAGAAGTTTGAAAATCCTGATGTTAGTTATATTGAGGCCAGGTCAAGTTTTAGACCCGATTTTATCCATTTTATATATTAGGTTTGCTCAATAATACATAGTCCATTTTTATTAACATGTACATTGACATACGGTCAAAAATAGTGGAGTCCACATTTTGGCTTTCATTGGTTCGATTTGGTAAATTTTTGATCACATATCTACAAACATCAATCATATGGAGTAAAGTCTGGCAGAGGTTTGAAAATCTCTGCGATAAGGCCGACTGATATATTCTCCGCGGCTTATCCACCCAGTTTTACGACTTAGAAAAATTAGTAACTGGAAAAATAAGGAAGCAGCGGGAAAAGCAACGACACTCATCACAACCGTGTGTAAAATTTCCATTTATAATTGGGATTTATTGCCAATGTGATATTCTATCTCTAACTCACTCACTCAATGTGATTCGTCAGAATGAATCGATCGATCTGGCAAAGGTATCAAATATGATAGATACGCTGCTTGTAACGTTTCGAAATCGAAGACAAAAAGTTGAGAAATTTTTGCGTGAGAACTTGCGAGGAATACTACAGGGACTCAGTGTACATTCCTCAGTTGGATACAATCGGCGAAGATTTGAAGACGCGCTTTTCTAGAGAAGTATTGGATGGATTTCAACTAAGTTTGTTGTTTCCAGAAAAAGTGTGTGCTTTGAAAACCAAAGAAATGGAAAGTTGTATGGACTGCTTGATAGATAGGTTCAAAGGCCCTTTGGATAATGACAAAGCGACGTTTGAAGCTCAAATGTGAACTTGATCACTGGCAGTGCAATTGGGGCAGAAGTAAAAGTAAAAAGGCAACAAGTAACCGACTACTGTATTGAAAGCGTTGAAGACCTGCGATGAAGACCTATACCACATAATTGAAAGTTTTCTTCGCATATTTTGTACACTTCCTTCCTTCCTTCCTTTTTCGACATTTCGCCTCACGAAAACGTGGCTGAGGACGATCATGCTTCAAGATAGATTCATCGGCCTGGCGTTGCTGCACACGCATCATAACATTGAAGTCACTGTAGAAGAAGTTCTCGAAAGGTTCTCAAAACTTGGCTCTCATTGTTTTGTAATCTAGTGAATTGTTTGGTATTGATATCAACCATTTAACGCTTCGCTGATCTATATGGGTCTGGTGATCCAGATGTGGCAGTTTTGAGTATCATAAAAGTCCTGCGCACACAACTGTCCAAGTTAGATCCCACGCTACCTCTGCTGCGAGAATCAACCCTGCGACCTAACCTGATCTAACCAATTATTTATATTATCTATTTTGTGTTATTAATTTGGCTTCCGGCTTGGAGAGATTCAAAATTGGAGAAACTAGGGAAAATGTGAAATTTTGAAATGCATAAAAATTCAGTAATTATTTCCGCAAACATCCTGTACGAACACGAGAAACCTTTCCCAACAGCAGGCCCTAATTTATGCAATCATTTGCATCAACAGATTTTTCTATAATGCCACTTTCATCAAATAAAATTACAATCAACTACGAAAGTAGAGCAGCGAATAGCAAAACAAAATTCGACAAATATGTATATGCAAGCATTTGGAAGGAATGAACACAGCACGGTCTCTGGCAATTGTCAGCGGACAATTTGGGTCGCCGGAAATTCGCATTTATTTTAATCGGCGCATAAAAGGTGGCAACTTTCCGACATCTTCGACCATTGCGCTGCCGTTCATAAGCGTCACCTCTTTCACATCTCTCTGCCTCAACCTCAGGCTCTCAGCCTCTCCGCACAACCAAAACTTTTCGCAACGTCTTCGGCCGCCAGTCTCCACCTCCGCTCTGGCTCGTGGCATTCAGTGAAATGAAATTAATTTGCCACATTAAAAGCGCAACGAATGGAATAAACGAAACGGGCGCGTCAGGCGGGGGGAAATAAATGTAATAAAGTGAATTGAAATGAAATTCATTGCTCAAACTTTGCAATTTTCTGTGCGCTTCCGCTTTCCGGCCGATGACAATGAGGCGCGCAACCGCCACCATCAACGCCACCACTCCGCGCCGGCACTTGAGCAAATCGAATTGGCTGATGTTTGCAAGCGGCAAGTGAGTGTCGCAGCAATTTGCAATTGTCATTTTTCGCCGATTTTCTTCAATTCCCAGCTCATTTGGTGATTTTCCTTTGGTGCTCGTACACATTTTGTTGCCTTTTTATTGATTCCACAATGGATCTGGTGACAGGATTTTTTTGTTACACCAAAGTGGCGGAGTAGCGTTAAAGGAGCGGAAGCAAATGTTGCCAAGCGAGCGAGAAGACAAAAAGTTGCGCCGACGTCGTCCGCCTCGGTCCTTTCGACTGCGCTGCCTCTTCATTGTCATTGGCGTTGGTAATCGCACATCGTTATTGTTGTTGTTGTTGCTGTTGTTCTGACTCCAAAAGAGTGCGGAGTAAACGATTAGCAGGCACTTATTTTGGTTAAGAGGCCAATTGAGTTTATTAAATCAAGCGAGATAATTGCCGAGTAAGGCAGAAGCAGAGGAAGGGGACAGCACGTATGCGAAGAGAATTTGATGAAAAAAGAAATATCAAAATTTGGAAAAAGTGCGCGCCTTCAAATGCTAATGGATGAAGTGAGGAAAAAATAAGTAGAGGTATGAGAAAAATAAAATGGTTGGAAAAAGCGGAAGTTAGGTCTGTGAAGAGGGAATGGAAAAATGCAAATGTCAGTTGATTAACTGTATTTTGACAGGTATAATTACATACGATGTACATTTATGTGTGTAGATATTTTCTGACTTGTTAGTTTTATTCTCTTTAGACATTTATAGCGGGATTCTGTAACCAGTCTCTAGTCTCTGTTTGAGACATTTTGAGGTAAAATCTCAATTTGTGACTAGTTACTATTCACTAAACAGTCTCTAGCGTTAGTCTCAAAATATTGACTCAAACTTGAGACCTGGTAATTAGCAGGTCACAAAACCAAAAAGAACTCTTGTCTGCCATTTTGAATATACTGAATAGAGATCATCACAGATATTAATCGATTGTAGTTATTTTCTATTTTGTAAGCAACTCAAACACGAAAAGGTTAAAAATAAATCAATTTAACATAAATTTCGTAAATATTATGAAACAAAGCCAACATATATTTTTACTTTTATTGATAATTATGTTTTTTGACTATGTTATAGAAAATTTAATATTTGTTATCGACATATTTATTTTCATTCAAGTTTAAAAACATCTCTGAATAATGAAATGTAATAGATTTTGTGACTGTCACTTACAGAATAGCAAAATCGTCTCAAGTCTCAAAAATTGTCTCTAACTCAAAATCTCAAATTTAGAGACTTGAGACATTATCACAGTACAGAATCGCACGGTTAGTTTCCCCGTGTTTTCCCCATACTTCACTTCCATATATATTATTATCTTACTTCTTTCTTAATCGATCAGATGAGATATGCGATTTCAATAATAATCGAACTTAATAAAACTCCAATAACACCTTTTGGACAGCTGTGGCCGCTGATCCTTGGTGATTCCAAAATTCTATAGTTTTGTATAGTGTGAGCATATTTGACACATGCCCAGTCAGAATACCTACTATGGCGGCAAGATGAACCTTGTTAAGAGCAAGTAGTTTAAAGGACCTCTTACATTCCATTTTGGGTCAAAAAGATCTCGCAGCCATACACGTTTTGGTTGTTGACCAGCGCTTGCTAAGCTCACGGGAGGTCCAAAAATTCAACACTAGAGCCAAAGAGGACAGCCCCACTATCAAGCTCAGATTTGCAGTTCCAACCAAGTCGAATAAGGAAGTTGTCACTGATAAAGGGGTCAAACACTGATTGACTAGTATTGGACGCACTGTCAGCGAGTTCAAGGTCATTATTGCAGCTCTGTGATCGGAGTGAATATACACCTCTCTGAACTAAGCTGCATTTCGTAGCAGTACTCGTTCATCAATTGCCACCTTGATTACAGCTAGCGCCACTTGAATGACACTGCAGGGGCAGCCTGAAGGAGGAGTTAATTGAGTGTATCTCGATAGAGACTTCTATGTGTACGTAACCGGAACGGACTCGGATTTTTATCCGGCGAAGGACTGTCAACTCGGCATAATTCTGCCGCTACAACCAAAACAACAACAACAGATTTGAATTTGAAAATGGTTCAGATTTACTCGAGATTCTAGCTTGGAACACTTTTTGATTCATGAAACAGTGTTTTCTGCTTTTCGAATCTTCTCAATTGAGTTTTCTGAGACCTTGACGATTTTGTTTATCATTATTACGAGACTCGGATCTCCGTAAGTTGTCTAAAGTATAGGAATCATTAATGGATTACAGACGTCAATTTTTCGGGACCCTCCAAAAGATTTACTAACGTTTAGGCCTTGCTCGGCGCTGCAAATAGTCGTTTATCATTCGTCTACAGTGATCACCGTCGACTGAAGCAGCTCTCTTCCAAATTTACGACAGAACTTGACTATCTTAGGATACATTTGCTTCGCGCTCATCTTGTGTAGCTGTACCGATCACTAAATGCTCCATATTTCTTAAGGTTTATCAAACATTAGGCCTGATTTTGTTTCCTGCAGAGAGGGAGAACTCTTTATTTCTATATAAGAGATAGGAGAATCTCACAAATCAGATAGAACTAATAAATTACATACATTATTATATCTTCTTCTCAGTTGGCTAATATTATTATCTAGTTATGAAAAAATAAATAATATACAAATTTTCAAAAAACCACTGCTAAATATAAAAATAAAAAAAAATCTTAGCCCTAGCGACGTGACATAACAACCACATAGACGGCGGAATGCTTGCAGTAAAACTGGCGACAATGGTAACTGGCAATAAAAGCAATTAATTTACATTAGCAACATAAGTCTTGCAACACCTGCCAGGCGGCGTATGTGCGAGCGTGGTAATTAAATCAATAAACTTGATAGTGCAACAGCAAGTGAAGCAACAAAGCACGCGATGCCACAACTACAACAGCACAGCGCACCAGCTCAACGCTGGCAGCAAGGAAAAGGGACTCGGGACGGTCGCGGTGCGAGTTGCAAGGTGTTGAAGTGATACGCGACCAGAGCGAACTATCGCCAACCGTAGGCCTTGCGTGAGCATGTGTGTGTGCATGTGTGCTTCTGTGTGTAAATATTTATACAGAAAACATATCCTTGGGAACTAGTCTGTCCACATAACTACTTTACATATACTCATATGTGTGTATGTGTGTGTGGAGTCGTTGCTTGCGTGTGGGTGTTTCCGCCCCGAAATGACAGTATTTAAATGCAAACAAATTGAGACAAAGTTACGGAAATTAAATTAAAATCAAATGCGAGTAAGCAAACACACACACAAACTAATTTATACACACACACACACACGTATGTGAATAGTATATTACGTATGTATAAATATTAGTCCACCAAAATAGGGTTGAAGGTTCTGTCGAGACGCATGCGAGGTCTACACATATACATATTGGTATTTGTATGACTAAGTGACATGACAGCCAGGTGCGATATGCTCAGTGTGCCATTGAGCTTGATAGCTACTTTGCATGCTTGTTTACTTCCGAAACTATGAAGAATTATGACCCCGAATTTTCAAGTAAACGCCAACATGCCTGTATCATAGTTAATTGCAAACAAAAATAAATAACGGCAAAATGATTTACTTAATGCCGTTAAGTGCATTTCAAACAGCTGTTAGAATTCACGGTTTGTGTGTGCGAAAAACTACTTATAAACTCAATTCATAACGAAATATTGTCTTTAATTCCAATAGTGATAATTTGATATTGCCCTTCGAATTATATTTTGCCTTGCTATTTACTAACTTGTTGTATATACATGCTTTAGATCTTACATTTAGAGGAAATCTACAAAGTTTTTGTATAACACTTTGACTTTATCGATGTCAAAAAATATTTTCACCAAACTCTCACTCTTCAATTTTTATATCTCCCTCAACATGATTCGAATATAAAATGGTAAGATATGTAGATTAGCTTAGTGGCTCAATGCCTTATTCATACAATTTTTAAACATTCCAAACGGATTGTGAGAAGTTTTTGTATTTGTACACCAGAAAAAAATCCAAATTTTCCGCTAGGAATTAAATAGGATCGATTTTTCGCATATTTCGAGGGTAAATATATTTGAGAATATTTTCAGAAAATTGGAAAGCAAGTACTTTCAGAAACATATTATATGATATTTTAAGTATTCTAAAGGGTGATATATTTCGAAATTCCTTTCTTTTTTCAAAGAAAAAACACATAAACTTCATTTTCGTAATTGGTGAATGACACGCGTGATGTTTTGCTCCTAGGCCTGAATCGAAGCGGGATTGTCCCCATGGACTTTAGACTTTACATATCCTCACAGAAAAAAGTATCACACGATCTTGGTGGTCAATCAACCGACCCAAAATATGAAATCGGTCGACATTGACGGTTACGTTTTCACATTTCACTTGCGAACAAATATGGACCGATGATTCTACCGGTCCTGAAACCACACCAAACCGTTATTTTTCTGGATGAAATGGCAGCTCTTGCATTCCTTCATGTTGCTCTTCATCCCATATGCGCCAGTTTTGCTTGTTTATATATCCATTGAACTAGAAATGGGTCTCAACGCTGAACAAAGTTTTGCTAGAAAACGCCTTATCTTCTGGAAACTTTTCAAGAGCCTGTAGAGCTAAACGATGCCGCTTGGGAAGCTCAAGCGGCTCGGCTCTCCACCGTCTTTGTGAACACTCTCAGCTACGGCTGCTATATTTTCTTCACCGACACGACTCAGGCATCATCTGTCAAAAGAAACGAGTGAAAAAAGTACCTCTACTTCGATCACCATTTGACTTAGATTTTAGAGCTACTCTGAGTTGTAAATTTGGGAATCCAATTGACAAAGAAGTGACCGTAGCGTCGTTCTCAAGCGTTGGCCATCTCTGTGACGTCGTTGTAGCCAAAAGATCTTGGGTTACATCCTCACAAGATCAAATTGAGGCAAAAAATGAAGCCGTTTGACCACGAGAATCGTCGTATGTTTGTGAATGGGGTGAAAAACAACTTGAAAATGATCCGGATTTTCTTCGAAAAATCATCTTCAGCGATGAGGTTCATTTCTGACTGAATGGCTTCGTCAAAAAGCAAAATATGCGTTATTGGTCAGGCAGCAATCCACACCTACTCAATGAGTGACCATCTCATCCCGATTTATAGGCCGACGGTGTCATTGGGCCGTACTTCTTCCGTTATGATTAAGACCGGCACATTACTGTGAATGGGAATCGCTACCGCTCAATGATAGCTGAATATTTTTTTTATTCCGTCAGAGGCCTTACTTCATGATACTTGACATAACAATACAAATAATTGACTGTTATAGTATACTACTATATTTCCCATAATAGTCCTATGAACTCCTAAACAAAAAAATATGCGAGTAATTTTGGTTAGAGCTGCTGTTTTTTATCCTTTGACATTTCTATGCTCATCTCTTAAGCCTTCTATTCATATGCAAATTATGCCACATTTATAGTAGGAAATCGTTGTTGGATTATGAGTTCATTATAAAACCGTATGGCGGTAATAATATGCTTATCTCGGTATCACAACAACAATTAGCGATTGTGGATGAGTGAATTATGGTTTAATGAAAATGATATTGTAGACGCGACTACCGGAAGGGTGTAACCCGATATTTGTTACAAGAGATTTAAATTTTTATTTGATCTAAACTGGATTGGATTGAATTGAAATGGTTTGATAAAAATAAACATATTAACAGCTAATGAACGTTTAATTTCAGAGTAGCCTGCAAATGCTTGAAAGGTGCTGGTTTTTAAAGCGCTACCAAAAAAGGAAATGTGGGAAAAAACAAAATACTCAGCATATAACCAACACTGACTGCGCTGCACCTTAAGTTGTATAGTATACTCTACCAGAGACGTATGTAAGTATGTTTTATATTCATGAAATATATATGAATGTTTGTTCACCGATTCATAGACATATTGCGCTCGAAAAGTACCAATTTGAAATTGTGCGAAATATCTCACTTCAAAGCCATTAGCATTCACACACTTGTACGAGTAGGCATTGCCATGACAATTGATTCTTCGCTTTCGGAATTTCTTCTTCAATTCAATGGGCTCAAAGAGGCGCACTCACGTGTGAGCGAGCCAAAAACTCATTTGCCTTTAAATTAGTAGCATAATGCGGCTATTTAGAGGTTACTTAAATGCTCATTAATGAGGTGCTTCAAACGGCAAAACAGCAAAACACATACGACACAAAGCGGCTGTGCGGCCTCAATTGAATAAGTTCGTATGACTACATAGATACACACACAAGCGAATGTGTGCACTGCCGACAAGGTGTTACCCGAAGTGACAAATGTAACGCTTCTCCCAGCATTTGCCTTTGATTTCTTACCTTTTCACGGAGCATACCTTCGCACTTACGGTACTTTCGACACTCTCACACACAATGTACGGATTTACTTGGTCGCAATTATATATTTGTATGTGAAAAGGCTTATTTAGCTTTGTACAAACAACAAATTACATGCCTGATTTAATTTTTAAATGTTCGCTAATTTGCCAAAAATAGTATCCTTTCAATTCATGCTTTGTGGTGTTTTGTGTTTTTGTTGTTTTTTTTCTTTCGTCCTTCGTGCCGTACTAGGCATTTCAACTCCGTTGCTTGTTCGCGCACAATTTCCATTTCGTTTAGCGTGCGCATGTGCTAAGCACTTTCGTTAATACCCACCACCCGAGAGTGTCGCATCCTGTGCAGCCGGTGGCATCACCCACATCATACACACCGACACCGGCATGCAGAGCTCAGCGCTGTGCGAGTATTTGCGGCTTTGTACTGGCTATTTCACTTGCATGAGTACTCATTTGTTGTTCTTATTTGTTGGCTCTTTCAAGTGAGACACACTTGAATGTTTTTATTAAATGAAAATAAATTTCGAGTGCGCTCGAGAATTACTTGAATTTCTTTGTTATTCAGTAGTAGACTTGCTTATTTGTCCATAGCTGTATTTGTTTCATACATACGAACGTACATATGAATAAGCGGAGTACTTGAATTGGCCTGAACGCCTCGACACAATGTTGCTTTGTCCAATATTTGAATATTGTTATCCTCCTTTGCCCGGTAATGGATCCTCTTAAGCGAGAATTTAACACTTCGACGACTTTAAGTAACAGTAAAAATATATTTTTTAAGTAAAATTTTATTTAGAACGCAGAGTTGCCCAAGAGACGTTACAGGTTCATTGATGTGTGTAAGTATGTATGTCAATCGAGAGATTATCTGTAAATTTTGGTATCGTTAAGTAATTTTCAGAAAGATCATGGTACCAGCAGTTCTGCAGGGATGAGAAACCATTAACTAATTTTATACACAGACATATCTTAGTAATATCTCTTCTCCGATGCTCATTCTGGGGTTTTGAACATTTTATCTAAAATAACTTTTGATACCTGATATAAAAATTCTTGTCAGTAGACAAACTACTTGTATGGTGTATAGGACTGAACTTTTCCATCACTTTTACATATGGGTTGGATCTTCTTGTTGAAACAACTTTCATTCGTTACGACTAAAATAATTAACAAATCTTCATGCCATCTGATAAAGTTCGACTTCGACTAGTCCATTTAAAATGAACGCGGAAACCAAATCGTTGAAAATTCTCTTCCTAGATTGGTATTTGAGTGGCACAAAGCTCTCAGTGAAGGTCGTGAAGTCATCGAAAACTTGATTTAAGCGAGTCGTCCATCCACCTCTGTTATGAAAGATCCAACGTTTTCGAACCAATTTTTTTTCAGCGATGAGGCCCATTTCTAGCTGAATAGGAATGTAAAGAAGTAAAATTTCAGATTTTGGGACGAAGCGCAATCTGAAGAGACCAACATTTGAAAGAGATAATCTTCAAAAAATAAATGCCAAAGAATGTTCTTTCGAATGATATTAAATATTACCCATTAAGTTTGAAGTTTCTGTGTTTTTTCTTTTAAAAAGTAGGGAACCTCGAAATGGGGCACCCTTTACAACACTATATACGAAAACTTTGAAGATGTGCAATGAATATCAAAACATCGTGTGTAGTACCAAGGCAATTGTAAATTCATATTCAGACATACATATTCATCTATATAAATATACATCTATGTATGTGATGTATGTATCAAACACCACCGAGCCAAAGAAATATCGTCGACAAGGTCCCTTTCCACTTTATCGATTAGAATCAATTAGTTGGCGATTATCTTAATTTTATTATTTTTCATGCTGTGCTGGCTTTGTTGTTGGTCCTTGTTGCTTTCGTTGTTGTCGTTCAATTATTCAAGCGAATTTGCACATAAATTGCATAAATTGCAAACAATTTTTAACCCCTGCAAAAGTTATCACCGTTATCCAAACCGCACAGAAATCATCCCTTTCACTGCGGCTCCAAGGGTGACGCTGGTGCTTTTGTGTTGTTGTAACTGCGCGCTGCAACGTGCTGTTTTTATGCAACGCGTGGGCAGTGAATTTTAATTTTAAACGCAAATTGTGATCGCTTCGTTACGCTTGTCAAAAATCGAAATCATTCAAATTAAGGCGGCTTAACTCTTTTTATAAACCTTGATTGTGTTTATGTGGGTATTTGTGTGTGTGTGAAAGGCGAGCGATTTTTGACCAAATATTCATCTGAATATGATTTTCGTAAATATTTTTCTATTCCATTGAAAGTTGATTTTGGCTTTGATTTTTATTAGCTCCACATCAAAGAGAGCAGAGCACATTCAACGCATCATTTGTTTATCTGCTTTGATAACTAAGGTAATAAAGTCGAAAAGTCTTGGTATAAAATTATTGGAAATCCATGCCAATTTTGATTTTTACCAATGCTTAATGAGTACATTTCTTTGTAATTTTTTTTATAAATCTAATTCGTAAAATAAAATATGTTATGTGGGTGTGACTTTCCATTTCATTAAACAATTATAAGCCGACATTTCTGTATTGAACCCAGAAACCAAGAAAAATGCGTTTAATTGTGAAAAATAAAGAAATAATAAAGACACAAAAAATCACAAAATAGAAGGGTGGATTGATTAAAACCCAATAATGCTGCAAAAATCATCAGAATAGTCGCGAAAGACACTAGTTTATAATCAGAATTGGTTGATTAAGGGCCGTTTTCTCAATGTCCGGTCAGCAGCCAGCTGCCAGTTAAGATATGGTTAAAAAAGTTTCTTTATGGAAAGAAGGAGTCTTGGTTAAGTGAACCAGACATTGTGATAACGATCTTAAGCCGATAATTTTTGTTAAAGAGAGAGAGAGAGAGAAAAAGAGCACATATCATTGTTTCTGTAATAAAAACATGAAGCAACTGAGCAGTTTTGTGTCTGGCTTTAAATAGTAAGTTACATTCTTAGTTCTGACCAAAATTTTATATAACCTGAAAATAGCAGTTGCTTGCGGTTCGTTCTAGTTACAGAGTAATTTATAACCAGTTGCTTTCACTAGCAAACTAGAACTCACAAGTAAGAATGTAGTTACATATGTATGCAGTTTTGTACGAGCAGCACACCCGCCAATTTGGCTGGTTGGAACTTGAGCATTCAAGCGACAATCACTTCATCGATTGTAATTGATGTGAAAACAATGGAGCGCCTGATTTCTAAAAATTCACTTGAGTCTTGTCGAGAAGCGTTCTGCGACGTGCACACGCATACGTACCTGAAATATATGTATATATATGTGTGTGTGTGAGTACGTTAGTGGTGTGGAAAGCTTCGTCTGCTGTTCATGGCGGTGACACAAATTGACCAAATGCCTGAATAAAAAGTACTTGAGGGTTGCACCCTCTCCTTAGTTTACCTTGAATTTATGAGATTATAAATTGTATTTAGTTATGTTAATTAATATTATGCAATTACCATTATAAGATTTTTGCAAAGCAATTAACTTTATTATTATTATTAGTCGAACACATTTACCTATATTGTAGATCCTTCACATAAGATCAAACATGACTCGAATTTGTCCATTTAGACTGCGTGCGGAAAACCGAATCGATAAAATATTTTTCTTCGACCTCGAACCTTTTTGAGAATTATGTCAATTTGTGTGTTTGGCAGCTGTTTTTTTTTTGCTAAAAAAAAAGTTTTTCTGGTCGCTACTCTGCAACAAGGGTAAGCTACCACGCACTGGCTGACGAGCTTGCCCACTTTGCAGCTACTTCCAGGAAGTAGAATTAGAACTCTTTATCGCGGTTGGAGCTGCCATATCATAAAGGAGCTTGCCTGCGAACAGTAGAGAGGAAGAGGTATTACCAACAACTTTCAGGCATGCGCCAGGCAATGTTTCTTATAGGTAGTTACAACTTCATTAAGCTAAAAAGTGTAATTAATGTTCCCAGACACAAATTGCGGCAATTGGGGGTATTTTGGACCCCTGGACACTGCAGGCTCAGGAAGTACCTGCTTAATATGGGTGCAAACTGCCGGTTTTGCGACATCGAGCCGAAAGCTCCTGAGCACCTGATTGTAGACTGCATAGCATAATCAAGTTTCTTGAATTAATATACCTCAATAGGCTTAATATGGCCTCAATAGCGCTAACGGAATTTATAGGAATGATGGACCGATGTATATAAAAGGGGAGAGCACAATACACCTGAGGTTGTAGCGCAAGCCTCAATTTATTTCTATCTATCTATCTAATAGATATATTGAGATCAAAATCCAGCAATCTAGAAAAAAATGTATGCACATGCAACATGTTTCTACAGAGGGTAATAGTTTTGTTCACCTAACTGTAGTGCCATAACTACATAAGCGCTAAAATAAGATACATTATATAGTAGAACTCTAATATGACACAGGAGATCGCAGTACAGGCATCTGTGGGGTAAAAGTTTTAAAATTTGGGCGTGGTTCCGCCCTCTAAAAAGTTTCATGTACATGTCTCCGAAACTACTGAAGATAAAAAAATCAAATTCGCTTAGTGCAAATATTATTATGTTGAAATCGGCAGATAACTCCGTCCACTTCGGTATAGTTAAAAACTAATAAAAGTGCGATTAATCAATAACTAAATGCTACAGAGGCATTAAATTTTATACTCGAGATGGTAAGAGAGGGCATTATGAGAACCGGTATAAAAGTTGGACGATGGGCTTGACACCGCCCACTTTTACACGTATCTCGGGACCCGACCGACCGAATACATATGGTAAGACGTTCTTCGCACATTTTAAAGTCACAGCGAAATCGGACTACAACCATGCCTACTTCCCATATAGTACAAATTAAAATTCCACTTTTTCTTCCTTTCACTTTCCAGTACAGAAATCAAGAAGCAATTGATATAAAGGAATAAAACTTCGCATTAATAATTTCTTAAAGTATGCCACCTTATGACCAAAAGTTGTCCAAATCCAACCAAAACTGCTCTAGCCACCAAATACCGGAAATGTGTATTGGTATATACAATTAAAATTCAGAGAAAAATCTCTCGTGATAATACTATCTTGGTGTGTTGAAAATGGGTTGAGTCGGGTCAATACTTCTCCATACCTAATATAATGATTTTCGAACTTCTGGGTGTCTTTATAAATATAAAATTAGGCGATAACTTGACCCAGCCAGCCCTCATATAACAAATATCAGGGTTTTTGAACATTCGGCAAACTTTCCTCTTTATGATTGGTGATTGTGAGCTGAAACCCAGGGAACTGTAAGAGTATAAAATGTTCGGTTACATTCGAACTTAACTCTTCCTTATTTGTTATAGATTCGGTTTGCGCGCAAGTTTTAAATGGACAAGTCTGGGCCATATTTGATATTGTGTGTACTCCTCAGTCACTTTAAGCTAAACATAACAAACAAAACATAACTTTTTTTTGGAAGCTTTTAGTATTGATACTTTCCCAAAGCATTATCATTATCGAAGAAATGAGCACATTATGCGTTTTATATGATTTTCTCCCCTTACATCGCAAATTTTTGCTATTCTTCTTATTCTCCGATTGCTTCTGACATATTTTATTAAGTGAGATTAAGCCCAAAAACTGTATTTTCATTTGATTTATTATTATTTTTTATTTTTTCTCGCTGCAAGTCTTAAATTTCTTATGAATTATCGTAGAAATTAGTTAAATTAAATCTCAGCCACTAATTGTATATGACTTTTACATCAAATGGCATGCTGCCAAAAACCTCTTTTACAAAAACAAATCGCCTTAACCTCGAAAGAGTGAAATGAGCAGCATTCCTCTCTCGTTTAACACGTCATTTAGCTGATAATTTGTATCGCACAGATGCGCCTTTGACGAAACTATGAGCAGCTTTTCTTCTGATCATTTTTAAATTACACACTTATACATACATATGTGTGTATGGGTGTGCATAATTCTTTTGCAAATGCATCTGCTGATAAATCGTCTTGCGGTAACACTTACAAATTGCCATAATGAAAGCAACAAACATGTGCTCGCAATTTACAAAATCACATTCAACAAATTACAGTGGGCAACATTAATTAACGATCTTTTAATAAAGGAGGAAAGCTGCTTAAATGTGTTGAAAAATATTACGGTAATTATGTTTGAATGTGCATTAGATATTTAGAACTTGAAACTGAAAAGAAAATTTTATAGTTTTCAAGTGTTTGACTACGAGCAAAATTAATTAAATAACTGTGTTTAGTTTATATTTAAGAATATACAACTACAAACACATGAGTAATTAGCAAATACTTGCTTACATGTACATATGCATGAGTAGTTCATGGATGTGAACGAAGACGCTTCAGAATTGGAAAGTAATTAATATATTGTCTGTCAAAAAAGTATAAATCAGCGTATCAGAATGTATGTATGTACATATGTACTAAGCAGCTTTGCGTCTTTTGGGTCAAGGAAAGTGGGAAATGTCTTGACAATGACGCGTGACCACTTAATAGAATTAGCTGTTGGCTGAAGAATTGTCTTAGTGTTTCAAGGTCTTTTTTGTTAAACAATCTCAGCGCATTTTTTTAGTTATTATTTATGGTAAAATATGGGTCAATGTTGGAAAATATCTAACTGGACATTTTGGACAATTTTGAAAACTAAAGACCTTCGT
This sequence comes from Bactrocera neohumeralis, assembly GCF_024586455.1. Lineage (NCBI taxonomy): Eukaryota > Metazoa > Arthropoda > Insecta > Diptera > Tephritidae > Bactrocera > Bactrocera neohumeralis. The sequence goes on along the minus strand of NC_065921.1, from coordinate 4,170,848 downwards.
AAACACTTGGTGTATTTTTGAGATAACCCATGTGCAATCTGGTATAAATCTAAATATTATTAATTATTACTCCTTGATATTATTACGAAATTTTTATCTGAAACTAATCGCTTTTGAACGTGATAAACACCAAACTTGGTTTTTGAATGTCACACGATGGCTTCCGATCAATTTAAAATTGGAATTAGGAAAATAAAAAAAAAAATGAATAAGAAATATTTAAAAAAAAAATTTCAAATCAACTATGCCTGTTCATCTCTTAGGACTTTAAAATTGTCAGATATCAGAAGTCATCACATAACCAATAAAAATATGTGTACGATGGGAGTTAGACTTAATAAAATAATTTATAATAATAAAATAATATTTTTTATTTTTATGATGGCCAGATATCCAATATTCAGTTATTTGTTGTCACCTTCTTAAAAATAAGAAAGACGTTAACTTGGGTTATATCGAAGCTATAATAACCTTCCCAAATAGAAAAGTTCCGGATAAAAACTTAATTTTCATCGGTAAATTTGTATGGCAGCTATGTGTAATTGTAATCCGATCTGAGGAAAAATTTCGGAGATTGTACCGTTAGCTTGGACAATTATGCGTCCCAAATTTCGACGAGATATCTTGTTTAATTTTGAGAGACCTTGTTAAGGGTATATTATTGTTATAGTAAAAGTGACCAGATATTTCGCTCCCAGTTAAGAAGTATAATGAACTCCTCTCCAAGCAGTTTCTGCTGAGTTGCTTTCGAGGAAATCATCCCTGAAATCACCCGCTTGGAGCGGCGTAGACGTCATAAAACAATACGCCGACCAGACTTCGGACGCAGACAAGCACTGACCGCCATTCACACCTTCGCCAACTAACCTCAGTGAATGACGTACTTGGAGTCAAACCACCTTCCCTTGCAGACAAAGAGCTAAAGTTGGCGCGAGAAACGAGATTGACTCTTGTGCAGCTTCGTTCTGGATACTGTAGCAGGTTAAATTTCTTCCTATCCAGAATAGACTCTGACATATCAAATATATGTCTAGCGTGCAGTGAGTTCCCGCATGACAATAGCCACCTCTTTGCATGCCCTACTAACCTTACACATCTGACACCCTTCGGTCCGATTCTGTCGAAACAGCATGTTTCCTGGATGACGTCGATGACTACATATCTAATCCTTACCATCCTAAAGGGGAATAGCAGGAATGTATTTAAATATGAAATCTTCTTAATGAAAGGTCCAGGTCCAGTCCAGGTATTGTTGTCCTTAAAACTTCTATTATATTTTATTTCATATTTCATTGAAAAAGTAGATGTTGATAAAAGAAACCCGCCTTTCTGAAGTATACAGACCTGGCGCTTTTCATTCCAATTGAATTTCAATTTCCATTCTGCTTCAAATATTTTTGGAATTTGTATTGATTACCAAAAAGCTCTTCACGCAGGCGAGTCGAACATATCTAGCAATACTTCGTGATCAAAATAGCTGCTAATAATAACAAATGATATCGAAAGAAAAATATGTATACTCGAATATTTGTGTGTGGAAATTCGGAGGAAATTTGAGCACACAACGCAATCTCATCTGCGGAACAATAAATTTAAAGTATAAAAATATATGCTTCTACATTTCCATATACATAGCTATATATGTACATATGTATATATAATGGCACTGTGTACATCCTTTGCTTTCCGACTTTGGGTCGAGCGAAGTACGAGCGCCAAGCGTATACATGAACTCGTACCGATTAGGCGAGGTAAAAATAAGTAATCATGTCATTTCCATAAATACTCGTACACACCACACACAAAATACCAGCAGCCCCTAATACATTAGCGTCTAATGCCAACAACTGCATGGTGTTTCAGCCAACGCAATCCCATCGATGTATACAGGCCAGAGAGCTTTTTCGGCGGTGGCCTCGTTGGCACCTGCTGGCGGTGTTACGAGCAGCAGCATTCGGCTGTGTTCCAACGCAACGTTTTGGCTTCCAAAAATAGACAAACTGCTAGCCAATGTTTTTACTCGAACGGTTAATATGTATGTATTTATACAAATATTATATTTCTACAAGATTACAAAAGAATGAACGAAGCTGTTATGCAACACGCCGAAAGCTCGTGTGTTTCGAAATGCCGAGTGGAGAAATGGGCGGCGTGTGCGGAGCTTGTGCATGGAAATATGATCGGTGCTTTCGGAATATTTTTTGGCGGCGGTGGAGGGGAGTCAAACAATTTTAATGCTTTTGTTGCTGGCGAAAGCTTTCTCGTAGCTACAACATCAACGGCAACAACATGTATGATCTAAGCGACCTATGGAGTATAGCGAAGACCCAACCCTATGTTGAGTGCTATGCGTGGCAGCACCCAACCCCTCAGCCCCTCAACCTTTTTAGCCCCCTTTGTTTGACCATAACTGCGTTATAAAGTCATTGATATGAAAAATTAAGTCTAAAAAAGTCGTTTTATTTATAAATAATTATAAATTGTTTTAATTTAATTACATAAGAAATCATTACATTATTTTACATGTGGCAAAAATACCCTTAAAACAATAATGCGTTCATTATGCTTTCATAAAACTATAAGCAAAATCAACAGTTAATCGAAATGAAACGAAACATATTCATAAACGGTAAATTGTTAAATGACAAACATAAAACATAAATCTGGTTCAGTGTTGTTTGTGTGTTCTTTTGTTTTTGTTTTTACAGTTGTGAGTTGTTCAGTCGTTATGAATTTGCGATCTGGAACCAGCGATCAATTGGTATTGACAACATTTATGCAAATAAATAAATAAACGAATGGGCGGGCATCTCTGAAGGCATGTTGTTGTTGTTATAGCTAATATGGTGATACTGCATCATCAGACACAATAATGTGGCGAACAATGCAATAGCCACGTCAGCGCGAACACGTAAAAGCGTATTACTAGCTGGTAACAGTAACTGCTTAGAAGCACTTGCGGTGGACAATGCCAGGGCCGGATTCGTCGTATTCTTCCTTGGAGATCCACATCTGTTGGAAGGTGGAGAGGGAAGCCAAGATGGAACCACCGATCCATACGGAGTATTTACGCTCTGGTGGGGCAATGATCTTGATCTTGATGGTGGATGGAGCCAAGGCGGTGATTTCCTTTTGCATACGATCAGCAATACCTGGGTACATGGTGGTACCACCGGACATGACAATGTTGGCGTACAAGTCCTTACGGATATCAACATCGCACTTCATGATGGAGTTGTAGACGGTTTCGTGGATACCGCTGGATTCCATACCCAAGAATGAAGGCTGGAAGAGGGATTCTGGGCAACGGAAACGTTCATTACCAATGGTGATCACTTGACCATCGGGAAGTTCATAAGACTTCTCCAGGGAGGTGGAGGCAGCGGCGGTAGCCATTTCTTGTTCGAAGTCCAAAGCAACATAGCACAATTTCTCCTTGATGTCACGGACAATTTCACGCTCAGCGGTGGTGGTGAAAGAGTAGCCACGTTCAGTCAAGATCTTCATCAAGTAGTCGGTCAAATCGCGACCAGCCAAGTCCAAACGGAGGATGGCATGGGGCAAGGCATAACCTTCATAGATTGGTACGGTGTGGGAGACACCATCACCAGAATCCAAGACGATACCGGTGGTACGACCGGAAGCGTACAGGGAGAGGACAGCCTGGATGGCGACATACATGGCTGGGGAGTTGAAGGTTTCAAACATGATTTGGGTCATCTTCTCACGGTTAGCCTTTGGGTTCAATGGGGCTTCAGTCAACAAGACTGGGTGCTCCTCTGGGGCGACACGCAATTCATTGTAGAAGGTGTGATGCCAGATCTTTTCCATATCATCCCAGTTGGTGATGATACCGTGCTCAATGGGGTACTTGAGGGTCAAGATACCTCTCTTGGATTGAGCTTCATCACCGACGTATGAGTCCTTTTGTCCCATACCAACCATCACACCTTGATGACGTGGGCGACCTACAATTGAGGGGAAGACGGCACGGGGCGCATCATCACCGGCGAAACCGGCCTTGCACATGCCGGAGCCTAAAAAATTAAAAATACAAACCGTACGTAAGTAAGAGATTCACCATGCTTTCGTTGGTCTTTATGTGTTGTAGGAAAAACGGACGGCGGGAAACGAAGAAACGTGCGGTAAAAGTGAGTGACGCAGCGCCATTTGATATGAACTGCTGCAAGTATGTGCGAATTCCAAAGTGGCTGCTGAGAAAAATGGCGCATAAATCTCACAGCCCGTCATAGAAACAGCTAACCTCACAAAATCAAATTTTTGAAAAAATCGCTTTCCGAAAAAAATCGGTTTGAGAAATACAATTAGAAACCTGATTGGCCTACTTTAATATGTTTTGTTTTTAATATTTGGTTTTGCTAAAATTATTCTCATTGAAAAGTGTGTCGTCTATTTCTGACAAGTACTGTTATTTTTAGTAACATATGTGAAATTTTCGAATTTTTTTCAAGTATTTTTTTAATTTGTAGAATACTTAGTCTTTCTGTTGAACGAAATTTTGAATTTATTTAATAATATATTTTCTCTTTATTAGCCAAATTATATAGAAAACTCTAATAACACTTTATCAGATTCTTTTCCTTTCCTTCTTTGCCTCAAGGGCTTTGCTATCTCTTTATGCTATGTTTACCACATTTTATTTCAGATTAATGGGGAACTGGTACAGTTCGAATGAAATATTACGTGATCCCATAGGGGGGGTCTCACGGCACACACTACGCAATGCTGGTCAATGCCAACGCCCTATTTCTTGAAACCAGATATTTCTGTATCTCTCTTGTCCTTAATCACTTGAGATTTAATAAATTATTTTTAAACTTTATCTTTTTGTTATCCTTTTCGTTTCAATGCTATGCTTGAGATGTTCACTTTTCACTACACCATTCTCGTATCTCTTCGCCTCCTTCCGCCGTAAATCCTTCAAACAGTAATCCAATTGTGCTTTGTTGCTGGTAGATTGGGCTTTCATCCGACCCACCAACAACAATATCCACAGATAATATCCAATGTTAACGCACCATTATCAACGACCAAAGCAGCAACCTCATCGTCACACATTTTGTTTGTGTTTTGTGTTTTAAAACCACGAGCAAGAAGAAATAATCAAATAATAAGGCAAATGTGTACGCTTTGGAACACTACTCACTGACTAAAGTGCCTTGGCCACTGCCAGTCGATTTTATACCAATCAACATAAAACTACAATTTTCATGTTCATCGTATGGGAAATCCAAAAAAGTTCTTCGGCAACAGCGATCGTCAGCTGCGACGCCGCTCAGCGTCACCAACACCCGCAACACTCCATTAACGGTGGCAACCTCACCTCCACCGCCAACTCGGCATACACGATACACCGCGCCACACACAGGCACACATACAGGTGCTTCATCAAAGCAGCAACACCAACACCAGCTCATGCAACGAGGAATATGGTGTGTTTACGATTTTCAACGCCGCTAAAAATAGACCGATCACACCGCCGCGCTCACAGTCATCAGCATCAACCAACACACTTACGCTATGCATTGCGGAGGCTGGATGGCAAACGATGTGCGCGCAGCCGAGCGAGTTAGCAATAGCGATCGTGCTCCTGCGCACTGTGGCACCCCCACTCACTATCTTCGGCTGATCGTATGCTTGTGGGTGTATAGGTTGGTTCGGCTTGCTGGCGAAGCTGTTGTGCCGTCATAGCGGCAGCGCTCGCTGTTCGTTGTTGATCGCAGCGTATGCTCGCCTTCGTTCGGCATGATCGAGTGTGATTGTGTATGATTGTACGAATGTGTGTGCATATTTCATGGGTAATTGGTTCGGCTCTCCACGGAAAGCGCTCCAAAAGCGCCGTATAAGGCAAGGCGACCGCGTCAACGCCACAACGCCTGCCGTTGCGAGTTCGTGGTTGGAGGGTGTTGTGCGGTGCGGCGGTACTATTTTTTTAACAAATTTATTCTCAATCTAAAATGTGTGGCACTTTTTGTTTGCTTTAATTTCTCCGTTTCAAGCACATACGCTGTTTATGTGGTGGGGGCATGTGAGGGGCATACATCTCGCCTTCTAACTCAGAGGCTGTCCCGCTTGCACGCGTTCGCCAGCGGAGCGCATAGCTTCATATCAGCAGCATTTTGTCGCTTTTCAAACAAAAATATTTTCAATATTCTATTTTCGAACATTTAATTTTTCAAAAATGCTTAATAAATACATATTTTCTGCTTGTATGACTGTAGGGCTGTGTGGTTGTGTTGTGGCTCTCACGTTGCGTACGAGCAACGCTCTCGTTAGCCGTTGTGGCCCCCACGCACGGGCGTCTAAATTTGCATTTGTATGGCCGAGCAAATTGGTATGGTACATGTGTATCATTATGTAGGAATTTTTCGTATTTTTGTATGCATATATGTGTATATGTACATATGTATGTGAATATGAATATTCGTTGGATAGGCGAAGGCAAGGTGGTCAGCGCTTACGTTGTTGATTTTATTTATTGGCGCCTTTTTCTGTTTTGTACATTTCTATTTTTGGTAATTTCCATGTTGCCACCCTCTGCGCATTTCTTCGGTGTTGCCACCTCGTCGTTTTGAGCTGTTTGCGCTTGGGCTTTCATTTATCTACTTTTTTGTTTGCTTTAATAAAATGTTATGCTCATGCACCATATACATATTTATATACCCACACACATACATAATCACATTTGTTTACATGGCGACACACTGTTGCACCAACATGTTGAATGTCGCTCCAGCGGCGCTCTACAGTTGGCTGGACAGTGAGCTTTCATGATTTTCTTTACATCTCAACATTTTGGGTTTGTTTCAGCGAAATTTCTGGACTTTTGGCTCAATAAAATATGAAATAAATCTTTATCACACATACACTCTCAAGTTCCATTAAATTCGGATATAATATTGTATACACCAAAATATGTATGTATGTATGTACATATCTATGCTAGCATACATGTCTCGACTCACACTTGTACATGGGGCGCAAGTATTTTTGGAATGCTAAGTGGGGCATGTTTACATACTTTTGCCGATTTTGATTCTGTAATCGAGCAAATGGAATGATTCCAGTAGTTTTATATATATGGAATTGGTGCATTCTCGAACTATTTACGCTTGCATGGGTTATAATTAAAATGATCAGCTCTAAATGTGGAACTAGTTCAGTCCGAAATAGCCACAAACATATAAATATTCAAGCAGGGAACAATGAGTATTTGAGAAATGTTAAGTAGAATCTACATTCCAATACGATCCCAAGGGAATATAATTTTAGATTTATTAGAGTTTAGTTCTGTATATATGTTGGGATGAAAAGAGATGTAGTGCAGACAAATTTCTGTGATATACTGGAGAAGTTTCTCCCACTATGAAATCTTCCAAAATGTCAAGCCAAGGTAACTTAATTCGAAAACCGGTTGGTCAGTATAGCCTACTCTGAACAATCGCCAATCTTGCATTTACTGTGAAGTCTGGAATTATTTGCCATGAAATTTTAAACAAAACTTTTTCTTTTTCATTTTTCTACAATTTTTTTCTAAGAAAAACAAAATCAAATTTCGGTAGCTCTTCCATCATACTGGGAAAAATCTTGTATTTCAATACATTTAAATGCTTTCCAGCACATATTTCAATGCACACACTATCTAATGACGCTTTATGCTTGAATGGAAAGCTTTCACATATTCCAGCTGATGTTGCACTACATTTGAACAAGTGAAATGGAATTACTTCCAAAAAACACATTCAATTGTTTACAGACTGACCCGCTTAATTCTACAAACCTCTGGAAATATCTGTATAAATTTAGAATTTATTGGCTGTTAGCGGAGGAAATTGAGCAGGAAAGTTTTTACGGAATATACACTATATTTACTCTATGGGAAATATTTCTGTTTATTAGGCCGAGGCGTAATGTGTTAAATAAGGTGTGGCTAAGTGATTGCTTTCTTTCTTTCTTTTGTAATTAGAAATATTGATTTTCCCTCAACTTAAATATCATTAGCAAACTTGAGTAAATCATTATAGACTAGTTTTTGAAAGCAAAAAAATTATTGTAGGATAATTGGAAAATAAAGATAAAATAAAAAAAATACAAAGAAATAAAATTATTGTTCGACTCGAAGCCGGAAAGAGCAAAGGACGGGATGGTTACATATTTAACCATTAAATTTTTTTCATTTCGATTTTTTTTTTCAAAACTACGAGTCCTATAGAAAAAAGTTATATACGAAAGTTATGAAAGAAAAAAGTATACAAATTTCGCAAAAATAAATTTATTTTTTCACATGATCTCAAAATGGATATGAAAAATTAAATAAACTGAGTTTTTAGTATTGTTTGCAAAAAAATATTTTTGTTTCTTTTTTTTAAGAAATTTTTCTCATCATTTAGTGTTACTATAGGAAAAGGACCCTAATTTTTAATCCAAAATTAACACTTCAAAATATTAGATTTTTAAAAGTATCGGTAGGCTTACTCTTCCTTGAAATTTCACCTTTCAAAAAATATATACATACATTACTATGGCGAACTTTCAGACTTCAGAAAACTAAAATTTTAAAAACTCTTTTGAATCGTATCGTTCATTTTACTTTCATCCCTATGTTGTTGGATTCTATCGCTACTTAATGCAGCTTCATTTCTTTAATGAAATATCAGTGGAATGCTCAAGATTCGGTTCCTAAACATAGATTGTACCCTAGGGTGTATCATTCTGAGGCAACCTTTTTTTTCAACTGAAAAACAGGCTAAAATCTTTCGAAAATGTGAAAAAGAAAGTCACTCAAAAGATGAGCTCTTAATATTAATATTAAGAGGTGCCTATTTCAAAATATCTGTTTTCCATATAAATTACATGGAAAAAAAAAACATTTTTTTTGTGGTGGTTATTGTGTGGTGGTGTATGTGCATGCGATGGCTGCCAGTAGGGATGGTAAACTCGATTCCGATTCTACTCGAAAATCGAGTTTTCTCGTAAAATAATCGATTTTTCGGAATCGATCTTCAGTAGTCGAAGTCGATTAAGAATCGATTCTTGACATCGTTTGCAATTAACATCATTAATGTTTCAAGAGCGGACAATTGGTTCTATATATTAAGATGTTTTTAAGAATCATCTTGTGTAGGACCATCAAACCTGCATGCTCGGCTGTCCATAGACCGATCTAAGAATCTTCTCAATATCTCCAGCGTTAAGACACATAAACCTTGGCTTTGTTGTTCATCAATGTCGCCATTTTATTGGTTTTCTAACTTTTCTAACTTGTAAAACTCGTAAAAAATCTACTTACAAAATAATTTGAGTAGAATTAGGGACAGCTGAAAAAAGCTATTGATATTAAGTTATTTTAGCCTAGTAAGAGTTATATTTCATAACAGGCGCAATATATTCTTTAACAGGCTATTTACAAGTAATAAGACCTAAATAAGAGATCAGTTGAAAAGTCTCCGGTACACATAAAATATGACAGATGTGGGATCATTAGTTTGTGAATTAAATCACTTTAAGTGAAGCAATTTTTGTTATTGTGAAAAATTGGCTAAAAAGGCATTTCGCGTGTTGATAAAATATTGCTTTTTGAAGGGGAAAAATACCAGTGAAGCAAAAAGTTGGCTTGATGATGCGTTTTCGGACACTAAGTTTAGACGTGAGAAAGGGAGCACCGAAAACGGTGGTTGTTACCGACAAAACATCAAAAAAGTACAAAAAATATTTTTGGATAACCGTAAGTTGAAGTTATTTGAGATAGCAGGCAATCTAAAGACATCAACTGATCGTGTAAATCATATTATTCCCGAATATTTGGGTATGAGAAAGTTCTGTGCAAAGTGGGTGGGCGTGAGCTCAGTTTTGATCAAAAACGGCGACGAGTTGACGATTCGGAGCAGTGTATAGAGATGTTTGAGCTCAATAAACCCGAATTTTGTGTCGATATGTGACAATGAATGAAACATGGCTGGATCATTTTGCTCCGAAGTCCAATCGAGAGTCAACCGCAAGGCTACGGCGTCTGTGTTTTTGGTTGCGCACAGAATAATTTTTATGGACTACCTTCAAAAAGGAACGGCCTAAAAAAGGAGCAACATCGACTATTACATAGCGTTATTGCATCGTTTGAAGAAGGAAATCGCCGCAAAGAGACCTCATTTGAAGAAAGCAAGAGACTTTTCAATTGAACTCTTATTCTACTCATTGAACAAAAATATAGCACATTTTCAGCTGTCTCAACTGCTGCATTCTGCAAATTTCCTTAGGCTTAGCGAAAGGTGTTATGTGGTCAGTGATGACCAATGGAAAAAGCCAAGCTGTGAAATAATCAATGCCTAATGCTCCCTCCTAATATGTGATGTAGGGTTCACATACGTATGTTAGGAGCGAGTTTTGTACAATTGTCAGTTGTGAGTAGGCTCATTAGCCATTGAAAGGATTTCGCTCTTCAATCGTTGAATGTGGTGATCCCTTTGTGGTGGCTTAAGCGTAATGAAAGGGTGCTAACTACTCCAATTCAATACTCTTGTATTTGTTATTGACATTATTAGCTTACTGTGGCCAAATGTCTGTCACTCACCCATTCATGGGATCCATAGAAGCAAAGTGGTATTTATTTACATTACGAAGTAGCTGACCCATGCCTAACTGATTAGTGTGATTTGGATTTCCATTGTGCTGACGGCGTAGGCTGCGCGGATTCAGATTCAACGCCTAGACCTACATTCATATGTGGTTTTGTGTGTTTGATTGAGCGCCTTTAATTGAATTTTCATTTGGGTCGATTTGTTTGAATTGCTGATTGTTTCGCGTTGTTGTGGGTATTTGTGGTCGCCTGCCACATTTGATTTGGCTCTGCGCTTATTTGGAACTTGTGAAAATATTTGCACAGCCACGCGACATTTAACAGCGAAATCCAATAGAATTTAGAAATGAGATTTCATGGGAAATTCGCACAAATTTTCTTTGTTCACAATTATTTAGGTTATGTGCATGTTAAAGGGTTATTTTTAATGTTTAGGGAATTACTCTAAGAAAATAAATTACTAGGTGTGTGAGGCATATATATAGCTTCTTTCTGATAATATTTTTCGAAGTTGAAATATCGAGTAGTCGACAAAGTCGACCTTTCGTTGAAAAAGTCGATGAAATTATGGAAAAGATTGACCAGGACCGTCAAATAAGCAGCCATGACAACGCTAAGGAACTTAACCTTCATGATAAAATGGTTTTAAACCTTTTTAAAAAGGCTGACTACAAAACGAAGCTCGATGTTTGGGTACCACATGAGTTGTCTGTGAAAAATTTAATGGACCGAATTAACATCTGCGATTCTTTGCTGAAACGAAATGAAATCAAACCATTTCTAAAGCGAATGGCAACAGGAGACGAAAAATGGAATTAAATTCGGCAATAATGAACGAAAAAGATCATGGTCCAAGCTCAAGAAATGGTCGCAAAGCCAGGACTGACGCCTCAAAAGGTTATGGTATGGGTCGAACGATTGATTCTACATTTAACTGTTAACAACTGATGAAATTGAAGCAAGCAATCGAAAAAACGGTCAGAACTGATCAACGGAAATGGCTCTTTTTCCATCAGGTCAAGGCTAGACCACAGTGATGACTCGGCAAAAACTGGAAAAGATTTGCTGGGAAGTTTTAAAGTATCCACCATACAGTCCTGACCGTGCAACATCGTTTTACCATTTGTTTCGGTCAATGCAGAACTCCCTTAATGGAGTCAAGTTGGCTTCAAGAGAAGCCTGTGAAAATTTCTTGTCGCAGTTTTTCGCCGAGAAACCAGAAAAGTTTTTCACTGGGGGAATAATTTCTCTAGCGGATAATGGCAAAAAGTTGTCCACTAAAATGGTACATATTTGTTTCATTATAAATATAAAAAAAAATAAGTTGAAGTTTGATTAGAAATACGAAAATACTTTTTCGTCTACCCCATATATTTATTTTGTTTTTGGATTTCAGATAAAAGACGAAAAATCTTTTACATTGCCAAACACCATTTTTCGTAGGTCCAGGCGAAAAAATCACCGTTTTTGAAGTTGATTTCTATAAAATAAGTCATTATATGCACCTTTCAGAAAAAATCAAAGATCAGCGTTCTCACTGCCAATTAGCAACAATTGAGTTGTTTAATCCCTTACGCAGGCCGCATAAAATCCGCTACTCATTCACACCAGAGAACACACACACACACGGGCACAATAAACAGTTCACACAACTGGTGATGAAGTGCACCAAATAAAGTAAATGGCAACTTAATAAAAATTCCTCGAAACCAGCGGTGAGTTGATGTGATGAAAGGCGCGTTACCATAGCTAAGGGGGTGGATGAAAGGATGAACGGGACGCTGGAGCGAAGGGAAACTGCACGAAACAAAATAAACGCACACAGCGAAGCACAGCTCACTGCATGCGCATGTGTGTGTTTGTGTGGGAAGAGCGAGTCCTTTCCAAACGAACGTCAGCATCACTGAGGCACAGCATCAACAACAACAAAAGCAATGCTGTGCTAAGTCAACTGGCAAAAGAGCAAAACATCTATGCGGCGCAGCTACCCACGCACATATCGCCCTGCAAAGCAGGAATTTATTCATTTTGGTTGGGTTAATGTGATCCATTTTATTTTGTTTGCTTAAGTACGCGTGCTAATGTCCTTGCCGTGTTCGGCGGTGTTCGGCGGTGTGCGATGACAGAGAGCGCTGCGCCAACTATATTCGTTTCAGAGGCAGGGCCGTGTTGTTGTTGGTACTAGATTGGGGGGCGTCGGCGTCCACACTGGTGACATTGCTCAATTGCTGCACGTGCTCTAACACAATATCCTTGACTATGTTTTCCTACAGTTGGCTTATTAAAAATCTAACAAATTGCATTGTAACACACACATATAGGGCGCGAATGTGTGTGTGTGAGGTTGTAACATTATTATTATGCGTGTGTGTACTTAGGTGTTTATGTACCTAAGGGATTGCTGTTTATTCTGGTGATTTTATTAAATTCTGATTTAGCAATTTTGTCAATTTTCTCGAAACCAGCAAAGCAGCAAAGCAATGAGCTTCCGCATTATTATTATTACAATCTATGTAAAACTGCACATACAAATATACATACATATGTATTTGTATGTGGGCCTGCATAGAGGGTTCAATGCTCAATAAACATTCGGATGACGATCAAATGGCTAAATGACTTCGGGCTTTGTTTATTCGATAACGTCTGCGGCAATTACTTTTACGTGTGACTAAATCATTGCAAATTGGTCAATTGGATATTTATGGCATAAGCTAAAGTTTTACAGAAGATCAAACAATATCATAGAACTCGTCCATTTTTTACCCTCAACAGGTTATATCAAGAAGATTTTAACCCCCAGAAGGAAACGGCGGGCACAATATAAAATATATTGTATATAAATGATCACTAGGACAAGCTGAGTCGTTTTGGCCATGCCTATCTGTATGTTTGTCTATACAAGGGGCGTTCCAAAGTAAATAGGACTTAAAAAAACGCATAACGCTTTCCTTTCATGAGCAAATGCATTTTTCCATGGTGCCATATCACCACATTTCATCAGCAGTCACAATATTGTAAATGAAGTTTTTCTCCTTTTTGACCTCTTTAATCATGTGCTTCGAATGTTGGATTCAATTTGTGCGGAACAAACCGTGCACACACTTTTCGTAAGCCCAAATGTTCGGTCAAAATGCGATAAATCGATGTTTTGGAGATGTTCAATTCCATTTCCATGAATTTCAGTCTAGCACCACCAGGGACGCACTTTCAGAGTTGGTTTTAGGCGAGATGGCAATTGAATTGGACTATTTTCAAACTATGTCACCCAGAAGTTCTAAATGCCGTGCTATCTGTTTGCTTTTAAAGATTTTTATTTTTGATTTAACTTTGTGGATTTTCGTGGATGATAGATACCATGAAAAAATTTTGCGATCGCTTATACATATTCATACTGCTGTACATATAAGTCTTATTCTTGAAAAATACTATATTTGTCGGCATTTTATAAACTTTTTATGAGAAGATTAGGTTAGATTGGGTTTAGACTGCGAAACGAAATGTAAGTTCTTACACGATATATAAAAAATTATTTATATTATATATCTTCTTTGTTCATCTCTGAAATGTAACATATATGGTACGAACAGGTGCTACCAAAGACTGCTTAAGTACTGAGTTTGAAGCTGAGCACGTTTAAGAACTTAAAAACTTCAACCATTGGCAGACTGATACTTTCCTATAGGATGATTCGAAAGGAGTTCGTATTAAATCTGTGAAATAGTTAAGAAACTCTCTCTTACAAAATAAATAATTTGGCATAAATTAGTGACAGGTTTGATTATGATATTCATTTAATTGATGTGGGTTTTTTAGCCCTGAAAATATTCATTGCAGTATCAATTGAGAAAATTGGGGAAGGATAAAAATGTTTTCAGTGGAGAGACGATATAATTCACGGCAATGAATATCATCTTGTCCTATGCTTCTTTAAATCGAGTATTGGGTTTCAAATTAACAAATTAAATACCTTTTTAAGAGTTTAATAAAATCAACACATATTGATTTTAGTCATATCGCAAAGGACCAAACTGGTCTATGCGTGGCTTTGTGGCTTACCAGATTAACCTAATCTTAGTCATAAAATTAAAATAAATGTTAAAGTAAAACTAAATGCATTCCATCATTTGTTACATCATTCGCATTGCGAAATTCCTTCAAGGCGTACTAATTAGGTAAAAAAAAGGGATGCAAAAAGGTGTCATGCGTTGCACTCAGCACGAGAGATATGCTAAACGAGACCTAATTTTATAACTTTTCATCGATTTCTAAAAACTGAACCAACACAATCGCGAAGGAATGTGCGCAGATTGACGGAAACATATGAGGGCAAAATGATCATATTCAAAATGTGTGGTATGACAAATCTGAGACTGCTGTTCACTTTGCTCTTAAGAAAATAAATATTGAAAAAATTAGATTTGTGTGAGTACAGAGATTAAAGTAGCGCAAAGGTGTTCGAAAATAGTGCACAATAATAGAAATAAATATCACAAAAGCGTATATGAATACATATATAAATACATATGTAGGAATATATGGATGCATATATGCATATAGGTGAATGAATATCTTTATATGCACGTAAGCTAAGGCTGATCGCGGCAGCCACTTTATAACGAATTGTCAACACGATTGTATAGCAATAAATATTTTGCTAAACATATTCTTGCATACGTTCATATATCGGTATTCGCTAACATTGCTATATTCCAATATTGTTTTCTCGTTACCATTTTTTATGTATTTATGTAATTATGTATATTTTCTAGGAAACATATAGTCGAAATTGTAGTGTCAAAAAACCACCGCGCTGCCATTGTCAATTAAAAATAAAAAAGTATTTAAGTCAAATTCATATTTTCCACTAAATACAAGCCAAGGGAAAAGGGAATTCGTATGAAAAAAACTAATTTTAACATATTGAAATGAAAATATCTAACTCTTCGAAAATAAATTCTCACATATGAAATGCGAATGTAGTCTGTTTTGTGGCGTGTATGTATTTGCTATACAAATTCCAATTCTCTTTGATGGCAAATTTTCACTATTACCTCGTACGCTAATGAAAGCCGAGAGTTGCATTGCTGTTGGCCGAGCGTTTTGTACAGAAATTCAGAAATTATTTAAAAATATTCTCCAACAAAAAATATTTCTCTATGTGAGTGTGTGTGTGTAAGTATTTCCAACATATTTATACACACACATACATACAAACCCACATAATTGTTTTTTTCGGTGTGGACCTGTGTGTCTATATATACATATATTTCTAATGCTGATGCTCAGATATTTTTATGTGTGCTTATAGTATATATTCATTTATATGTATTTATGTGTTATGAATGTTCATATGTATATATGTATGTATGTTTGTGTATGAATTGTGTAGCTTTTGCTTATGAAATGATACAGCGGACTTGTATGGTGCGCGTCGAAAATGTTTACAAGTTTAGAGAGAGTTTTGTTTTTCAAAGGACGGACAGGAAGGAAACAGTGTTTGGCTTCTTGACTTATTTATCGGGCGGCTCATCATATTTACAAAATATTTGTGCTTGATTGTTGGGCTTATAATAAATTTATCATATCTACCATATATGTACATATGTACATACATATGTGCATGTGGGAGTTATCAGTGTTTTTGTAAAGCATTATGTATATCCGTCATTTGATAGAAATATTTTAGAGATTTTGTATTTATTAAAGTAATTTCTAGTTATTATATCTATACATACATATGTACAAATATGTATAGAGTACAGCAGAAGTCTTTGAAAATGATAAAAAATTAAGAAATTGATATTAGGTTCAAACCCATCGGAAATGAAAGCTGAAATCACAAACATTAAAATTGAGTTTTTTACTTATTACGAATATATATGTATATACAAATACGCATAAATGATTAAACTTCTGCTATCAGATATAACCAATTTATAACCAATATTAAAGTTTACATTTCAGTATGGCTTGTTTCTGTTTTATATCATTCTTTCTTTCTCCTGGAATCTTTCGAAAAGTGATTTGACGCTATTTTGCTTTTTCGGTGATTATGTGAGTGTATCGTATGTACACACATATATATTCACTACAAGCAATGTCTAAAAAATAGCGCTCAAAAACACTTTCTTCGCATACATATGTAAATAGGTGCGTGCCAACAATGCTGTTCGGCCTTCGCAGCAACGCCACAACACCGCCGCAACCACCGCCACCGCATTCACTTCCGCTGATCGCTCGCCGATCGCTCAGTGGTTTTTCGCGTGAATATTTTTAGTCGGCTTATTCGTGCGTATAGTTGCCAAAAATTTTGGATCACTACACGACAGTCCGCCGAGCAGCCAACTTCCTGCTGCTGTCAGCCAACTCAGCCGCGTCTGCTTTCGCTCCACCTGCGCACTTGAAGTAGCTGTCATTCGTGATTATTTGGCGTTCGCATGTTGTACACTGTGCGGCTGTCCGAAATTCAAACTCAATTTTCAATTTTCACTTCTGCGTGGCTTTTCCGCATTTCCTTTTTCGTAAAGTCAAGTTGACTTTGCCGCTCGCCTTTCATTGACAAGTTTTCGTGTGTTTTTTGTGTCTTTTGCCGTGTTCACTTTCGGTTTCGCTCGCTGACGTTGCGGTATCTGTGTTCAGTTAGCTGTTATTTTTACAGTTTTTGCCTTTTTCGTTTGTTTACATTCGTGCCATCTTCACTTTTCAAGTTCAACGCATTTTTGCATTTGTCATACCGACGCTTCTCCGCGCCTTTTCCCGCTCCTGGCCACCCATTAGTGCTGCTTTGTCTTTGTTCGCCCTCACATGTTGCCATATCTGCTTAGGTGTAGTTGAGTTTGCGGTTAAAAATAGCCACCAACTGAGTGGGGCCAGAGTGAGGTCTGAGTGCGGCGGGGGAGCAACTCTTTGATGCAGTGCAGATGTGCTCGCTGCGTCGGTTAGCTCTCTACTTGGCCCTATGATCATTGCACGAGGATTAGCTCCTTATATGGCGTTAATTTATTTTTACGCTGCCACTAGATAAGGTGCCGTTACTCGCTGTGGTGAGTCAACAGTTTCAATTTATTTATACTGCAGACAAGCCAAAGGCAAAAAGCAAAAGAAAAGCAAAAAGTCACAAGCGAAAGCCATGTAAAGTGTAGTTGCGGTTGTGTATGTGTGTGTGTGTGATTCTTGCTTTTATTTGTGTATGTTGGAAAGGCATCCGTCATGTGGCGGGCGGAATAGCGGATTGTTTTCATTTTCAATAATGACGCTGTGCACTTTAAATTTACGATGTATTTTTAGTCAACAGTCAGTCAGTCACATACATACATACATACATACTTGTGTGTTTACATGCAAATGAATTTGTAAAAGTTTTATTCATTGGGGAGAATTCCTTTGAGTCTTCACGCGCACGAGAAGAGATTCATTCAGATTTGAGGAATTCAAAAATTCTGTAAATGCACAAGTAAATTAATTTGCTGGCAACGCGCGGCGGCAGGTGATGACGAACAAGTGATGTGGCGACACATGTGTACATATGTACATATAGTGATGTTCATATAGACATATCAACACTTTGATTCATGCGCATTCCTAGTATTTCACTAAATGTTTATATATGTATATATGTATATATAGGTTTGTATGTATGTGTACATGTGCGTAAATAAATATAATTAATAAAATTTTTGAAAGCAAATCAAACTAGAATTTGGTCGCTTAAGATGAGATGTTATGCATTGCCACCTCAAAATGACCAAATACATAGTTTTGCTCATTTACCGGTGGATGTCTTGATTTTAGTCCGCAGGACCAAATATTCGAAACTGATTTTCGAAATTGATAATGAAGGCAGTAATTGGTTGTGTCTTGATTTTAGTTAAATATCTAAAATACGACTCGTTTATGTACTGAAGTATGGCATTTGACATCGGAATTTGGATTGATTATTTTATATTCATAAAACTGCTTTTTGAAATTGATAATGAGAGATCAGCTCTCTTTTGTGACTTTTAACTCGGCTGTGTATATTATATATGTATGTATGTATATAGTATATGATATACAACATTTATAGTTTCTGAGAATATAACTTTAGGAATCCATGCGATGCCATTATGTATGGAACTCGTTTTCTTTTGCATAGCCACCAGGGGCATGCTTCCAGAAATCCAGACGGTGAACGGTTTGTTGGCATAGATCATAGGCTTGACGTAGCTCCACAAGAAAAAGTCCAACGGCGCCAATCGCAGGACCAAGGTGGCCCATTGGCTGGGCCGTTTCGCGAGATAAGACGTTCACCAAACTTGGTTTTCAATAAATCGATTGTGACATTCGCTGTGTGGCTTGCTGAAGATGATTTTCTCCAATGGGACCAAAAATAAATCCGGATCAATTTCAAGTTGTTGCTGAGCCCAATTTACTAATACTGACGATTCTGGTAGTCAGCCAGAAATGAGCCACATTGCTGAAGATGATTTTTCGCTGAAAATCCAGATCCTTTTCTAGTTGTTGCTGAGCCCAATTTACTAATACGACGATTCTGGTAGTCAAGCGGCTTCAGTTCTTGAGTCAATTTGATCTTGTAAGGATATAGGCCAAGATCTTTTGGCAAACTTCGCCACAACGACGTCACATAGATGCCCAACGCTTGAGAACGACGTGTGAGAGACTGACTTTGGTCTTCCTCAATTGATGCACCAGTGGCAGCAATATTTGTCTCACTGGCACGGGAACATTTTGAACTGTGCCCATGGATTAAAATTTTTCCACTAGACGCTCAATTGTTGACATGACAGGACGATTATGACGACTATAAATTGGACGTAGCGCTTTTAAAGTTGAAAGTGAAATTTTAATAAATTCGACTTGTTGTTGGATGATAAAATGGCAAACCTTACTGTAGAGAAATGTCAAAAGAGCCGGAAAATATGACGTCGTTTGCTGTCACTATCGGTCCACTTTTGTAGCGTCTCTATTGAAAACCCCGTTAGATATATTAGATATACTCGAGAAAAACTTCAGCTTTTTATAGGCAACATAAAAGAGAGCTGAAGCCATTGAAAATGGTTGAAAGATGGGAAATAAAATAACAAAAATACAAACTGGAAAATAATTTGAGGGTTGAATGTTGACATTTCCAACAAAACTATGATTCTTATGGAAAAATGTTTAATAACAAATTTGTATTCGATCTTTTCTATATACTTATATACCCATATATACCGTTTTTATTTAGAATATTTAACTTTTTTCCTTATTTGTACTTAATATTGGGAAATAATCCCAATTATCAATTGAAATTTTTTACGTCAAAATATCTGTTTTTTTTAAGTCGTCTAGTTTTTCTACGATGAAATCTCTAGTTTCTGATGGTATAAAAAATCTATATGTATATACATTACTATGGCATTTTTTTCAGAAAATAAATTTGTTGCATAAATTATGGACCCTGGTATAATATTTTAAACAATCCTTCTGCAAATCGATAATATTGATGTTAATTATTATCTCCCTTAAATTCATTAACTTTTCGGAAAAATTTATGTAACAATGTGAAAAGTCTGCATTTTTATTATATGAAGAAGAACAGTGATATGAGCTGTTTTCCAAAAATAGCTGAAATGTTTCTATTTAAATAAACCTATATGTATAACATTTTTTTTCGTACTTATAGTAAGCTTTCACCCAAAATTTGCTTTGGACTCTTCGTCAAGCTCCCTGAAATCTTTATCACAGTCAAGAGTCACAGATGTATTATTTTTATTTCCCATATTCTGGACTTTCTCCCCACTGTAAGCAATCAGTGCCTCAACTATTGTCCGTTAGATGACGCCGACAAACTAGCAAACACATGAACCGGAATATTTTATAATCGGATTTATTCGTTCAAAGTGCTGCAGCTTTGCGTGATTTTTCCCTGTTCAGACGCAAGGTTTCCTTTTCACTGCATGTTGTTAAATTTAAAAGCAATTTGGAAAACACATTCATAAAGGTATTGTAAACAACTGAGGGTTTCAATAAAATTCAGGCGTCCGACACGCCACAGCCACGACAATAGCAATTTGTAGGCATTTTCCGTTGATAGGGGAGATAAGCATCGCCCAGCACTCAGCAGCATGACGATGTGAACACCAAATGCAGTGTAAAGAAATGTACGCACACAATGGATATCTACATATGTATATACATGGTTTATAAGAACAAGAGTATATAAATATCAAGGGATGGCTGAGGCAGGGCAAACAGAATGTAAAGGCAAGCAGAGTATTGATATTTAACGAAATTGTAACGAAACAGCAATAAATGGAGTACAAATGAAGCAAGAGACTGCTGGTGGAGGGGTGTCAAAGGACATGGGCATATATACATTGTATATGTATGTATCTGTATACACAATAACAGACGAGGTGAAAAGTGAGACGCGTAATGCTTGGTAATTATCCGCAAGGTATATTTGTTTGTTCGGATCCTTTTGATTTCCGTGAGATTTTTTATAATACTGAAACATGTAAAGATTTGAAATTACAAGAGCAAGTCAACAACTCTTAAAAAATGTCACTATGCCCATATATATTTCAGAATCAAAATTAGCAAAGCGGAATGCATGTGGTTGATACTTTTAGCAGTTGGTTGACCAATGCTTTTGTTGTGCCTGTGGAAAGTGTACATATCAATGCTTTGAATATATATTCCTTGCGTCCTCACAACAAACGTCGTGTTTGCTGTCGCCCTATTAAGAGTAATATTTCATAAGGCAGCTAATAGTCTTATTATTAAAACATTAGCCGGCGATTCAGAGGGTGTGATAACGGCAGTCGAAGCAAGCCCACCGTCGGCAATTATAGACAATTAAAAGTAAGCACTTGGCTGTCTGCGAATCTAAAAGTTTGAAAGCAGTTCGGTCATGTTGTGATAGAAGGACGACATGCATCCAGTGTCTTTGAAGTGCGTACGCTCCGAGGACCTAACATCGACCCTGACCATTCTTGTTGTAGCGAAGATACGCGCCCGCTTGTGTACAGCAAAGTACGCTCTTCAACAAACACAGGGAAGCTACCTCGTTGAGAAGCTACTATCACAACCGACAGCGAAACGGGTTTCTACTCGATTTGCGCTCTTACTCTCTGAGAACACTCTGAGGATACTGAAGTTATGGAGGGAACACTTTTCTAGGCTGCTGAACGGCAGTGGAAGTATTACATCAGCAGTCGGTGAACCTAATTCCCCGTGGGATAAGCCTCTTTGCTATCGCATGCAAGGTCTTTATCGAGCATAGTGTGTGAAGGATTTAAGGCAACCGTCAACAAACAATTTGGATCTTATCAGTGTCGTTTTATAAGTAGACCTAGAAAATCAACAACTGACCATTCACCATGCGCCAAATCTTGGAAAAGACACATGAAAAGAGAACAAAAAAAGCTGCCTTTATGCCTAATGTCTGAATTTAGTATTCCCGCAAAACTAATACGGCTGTGTAAACTGACATTGAGCAATATCAAAGACTCCATCAGGATCTGCAAGAACCAGTCCGAGCCGTTCGATACCAAACGAGGTTTCAGACAAGGACTCTCTATCATGCGACTTCTTCAATCTACTGCAAATGGATCTGGTAGTGAACAAGGGCAAGACGAAATATCTCATCAAACAAACAGTTATCCCATTCGCGACTTGGATCCCACATCACTGTTGACGTCATAACTTTGAAGTCGTAGATAATTTCGTCTATCTTGGAAGCAGTATTAACATCAACAACAATGTCAGCCTTGAAATCCAGCGCAGAATAACTCTTGCCAGAGGTGTTACTTCGGACAGAGTAGGCAATTGAGAAGTAACGTCCTCTCTCGACGAGGAAAGAGCAAACTCTATAAGTCATGGACGATGACAAAATCTGTTGAGTCGGCGCTATAAGTTTTCAAGTTCTGCGGGTTCTGCGGAAGATTTATGGTCCTTTGCGAATTGGCAACGGCGAATATCGCATTCGATGGAACGATGAGCTGTACGAGATATACGACGATATTGACATGGCGCACTGTTGTTAACTCGGCTATAATCGGGTAAGCAGAGTCTACGCAAGTGTAGAAGAATAAGAAGCAGAAAAGTAATTATAATAACAAAAAAAGTTAACTTTGTCTGCTCCAGAGCTAGAATACCCTTCGCAAGTGCATTTTTTATAGCTTAAAAGGATAAAAAGGTTTTGTTCTTGATCTTAATGTATGCTTTGGACAAACACTTTCGTGAGGATGGTTCGTCAAATAAAAAAGTTCTCTATACGAAGATGTGAGTTTACTACATCAGTTTGTATGACAGATATATTCTATAGTGATCCGATGATACACAGCTTCTTGGGTTAATCTCTATCTCTATTCCTATCTCTTAATATGGTTTGGTCGCCTACATTTTCAATAAAGTAGTGGCTTAGGGATCTATATGATTTGTTGAGTTGTCTTGCTCGAATCTTTTAACCATTTAGGCGATAGTAGTTAACCTGGGATACCATAAAGTCTCATCGTTGTTGGAAACGTTGGCTTGTTCTTGATTCCCGAGATTCTCCTGTTTTTAAATGCACTTTTGCTGCCTGCATTTTATTTTCAGAACTATTTTAATTACAATTTATTGTATTCGTGCTTTTTTCCTACTCCTTTACTTTCACTTTCAGCCGCCGTCGCTCGTGTTGCTGTTCATGCACAATAAATTGATTAGCATTTAATAGCTTCATAATTGCGGTGTCCTTTATCGTCATGTTCGCTCAATCTAATTATCCTGTATTACGTTTTTGTTTATCATTCATTTGCGGTTATAATTGCATTTAATTTTAGCGTGTCAACAGTTTTTTGTTTTACCTTCACTTGCAAGTCATTTAATTTACCATTGCCGTTATTGTTGTTGTTGTAGTGGCAACTATGCATTAGGAGATTTATTTCTGTGATAAAACATTAATTGGGTTATTCGCTGTAGTTTGTTTATTTGAAATTTAGTTATTTTAATTGGAAGCGCTGTTCCATTTTGTGATACTAGAACACGTTCCATAAGTATTTGTGGTTGAATAATATACTATAATATAGTATACAAGGTATAGTAAATAACAGTGTTGGGTTAAAAGTTGTTGTATGAAAATCTTCTTATGACATTCCTCCAGATGTATGATAATATTAGCCGCCGATTCTTGTATAATTTTGGAGGCTCAGAAACCTTCAAAAACTCTGATTTATACTTTTTCAAAGATGATCCCTTAATGGGGGTGTGAGAAAATTTAAAAATTGTATAATTGTGGAAATTTAAGGTTGCAGAAAATTTTTTTCATAAATGAAGTGTCCAAATACAGCTAAAACCTTAAGGATACTCTATAGCGACAGACTAAAAAATATGTGGGTAGGCATTAACAAAAATCTTGCTTTAATTGTTTTAAAATTTTAATTGTGTTTTTATACAAACTTCTTTGAAAAAACATTGAATTTTTTTTTAATTACATCCGATCTCCGATGGCACTAAAAAGGGTCCTCCACTGCTGCAGTGTTTCCTGTCGTTTTCGTGAATGGCATCTACAAACCAAAATTTTTTGTAAAAAATTTTCGGTACAAAGGCCTAGGGTAAAAAAACATCAACAATTTACAAAATGGCGGCGTGAAAAAAAGTTTATTTTTACCCAATCTTTTGGTGGTTTTGACCTGTTAAAATATGATTTTTCATCATATCAAAAAAAGTAGGTATTGTGTGGAGAACTATGTACAGAACATGTGGAAGGATCGGATTATTTGTTAAGGAGTAATCACTAAAGCCAACTTGAAAAGTGTAGTTTTGAGAAAAACGCGTGTAAAGATAAACTGATGGAGCTGATAGAACTGAGCGGTTAAATTTTAAAATGCTGTAACTTAAAAATTATTTAAGATATGAATTTAATATTATAGTATGTTATATTTAAAGGCACAACCTATCGAAATCTGAAAAATATAGTTTTTTTTTAGTTTTCACATTAGCTGAACCCCTTACCGATTTTGTTTTTCTATCATCAAAACGGAGGGATTTTCATCAAAGTTGTATTAAAATGCCGAGTTCTAAACCTGCAAGATATTCAGGATCATAGAAACTTTGATTAAATTGAAAATAATACATACAGATATAAAAATAGCTTATCTAACTTTTCTTCATCAAAAGTGCAGATATAGTTTACTAGGTATTGGATACTATAGTTCAAAATTTTCGACAGCTTTTTTATTTGTAAAATACAGATGTATATTATAATACTTTAAACAAATAAGATAAAATATCTACTATGACTGTATATACGCTCCTACAACCTACAACAATCGTCTTGCAAACTGAATTACAAACCGACATTCATAGGAAATTTGAATTTTGCAACAACCATACATTTTCCTAAACATTTTTCAGACAAAATTCTCACCCACACCATGTTTTACAGTCAGATTCGACTTTGCTTGGTAATCTCTTAATTAAGCTCCACTCAGTCATTTCCAATTTGTTAATTCGCCGCTCATAACCGAATTTAATGACGTGCCGGCGAGGCGGATGAAATAATCAAACGAACGAGATAAAATTGATTTACTCTACTATAGTTAGATATGTATGTATGTTTATGTGTATGCATATTTGCAATGCGGATATATATACTTACGGTACTTATAACTGAACTACATGCACTACAAATGAGTGTGAGCTGGTGTGCTCTCTCGCTCGTTCGTTTTGTTGTTGGCGGTTGGTCAGATAACCACACTGTCTCCTGCATGCATTTCCACTTCCATTTTCAATTTCGCTTTACTTCCGTTTTTATTGACTAACACAATTTCGTTGGCTAGATTTTCTATTTTGCAATTTTTTTTTATTTCGTTTATTGCGATTTTAATTGAGTTGATTGGTTTTGGTTTTACCCTCCCGTATGAAAAATGCTTGCATGAGAGCGCGGCATGCGTGAGAGGGTCATGAATTGACCTAGATGACTATAGTATTTACTCGGATTCCCTTTTTTGAAATTGAAGTGGAGGTTGACTTTCCTTTATAAACAATGAGGAGTTAAAAGGTTGCATAGTCAATTCAAAGATTTTTCGAAAATTTTGTGTTATTGATAAAAAAATTTCAAAAGTTGGTTATTTCTCTAAGTGAATCATGTAAGAACTCATATATAAAACACATGTTCTTAATAAAGTTACAAATTTTCTCGACGAATTGCTTTTTTTTGAAGAGTATTGAATAAAATGCTGGAAATAACACCCTTACCACATTCTTCACCAAATTTATTTTACAGTTAGAAGCAAAATCGAGAATCTACCTTGTTTTTAGTAATATGTATATAAAAAAAATTATATTGATCCTCATCAGTTAGTTTTTAAGGCAGCTAGATGCTATAGTAGTCTGATTCGTATAATATATTCGGAGATTATAACCCTGCCTCGGATCATAATCTATGCTAAATTTCGAAAACATATCTTTCAAATAAAAAAGTTTTGCATACAAGGATTTGTTTCGGCGCGATCAGTTTGTATGACAGCCATATGTTGTAGTGGTCGGATATTGGCGGTTCTGACTATAGAATAGCTCCTTGACTAGTATCTTTAAACTAAGGGATTAGATCGCATATCCCACATACGCAGAAGGATAAATTGACTCAGCAAGTCACGCTGATCATTCCAAATCTACAGGGTTTGTCCGGAGAGTAATAGGACTGAGTCGATTAAAAAAAATTTATTGAACCAATCGTTACAATTCATTAAAAGTTTTCAAAATAGGCTCCTTCTGCATCGATGCAGCGCTGCCGGCGCGATTTCCAAGCATTGAAGGCTTCACGGAAGGCATTCTCCAGAATAGCCTTGAGGGCCGATGTGCATGCTGCTTGGATCCCCTCTGATGTCTTAAAATGCTTGCTTTTCATCGGCTTTTTCAGGCAAGGAAACAAACAAAGTCCGTGGATGCCATAGCTGGACTGTAAGGCGGCTGCGGAAGCGTTGGGATGCCGGCATTGGTTAGGTAGCTGTTCACAAGAAAGGCGGTGTGAGCCGAGGCGTTGTCGTGTGAAACTTCCAATCGGCTGCGATGTCTTGTCAGTCCCGATTGGCCCTTCCTTTGAGTCTTTTGAGGACTTCCGCGTAAAACATGACGTTGACGGTTTGTCCAGGAAGAAGCAATTTATGATGGACAATGCATGGGATGTGAAAAAAGACAATGACCATCGTTTTCAATTTGGATTTGCTGATTCTTCCCTTTTTTGGCACAACATCTTGGTAAGCCAACTTGATCATATCAAACGTCTCTTTCGCAGATTGGCCAAGTTTCACACAGAATTTAATCGCGTACCTCTACTCTAACGAACGCTGCATTTTCGGCTTGCACCACTCAAAGAAACTCGTCGCTCGAAAATCTTTGTCCTGACTCTCCAGGTTCTCGGACACAACTAACCAGCCGCTCGTTCGTTAGCTAGGAACGCCATCTACCGAAAAACAGTTCTATTAATTTCGGGAGAAACCCTGTACTTCCAATGTGCAGAGACATCGCGTATACCCAACTGATATTGCAACAAAATTAATGATTTCAAAAGAAAAACGGTTTTGAGAGAGTTTTGATGTTATTCAAGAATTTATTTACCACTAAGTTTAGCTATACATATGTAGTTAAGTAAGTGGAATGTGCTTTCGTGGTAACTACGTACATACATTGGTGCCTACATTTTGTGGACACGGCTAAAATCCATACTTAACTCTAAGGTCTTTTAGTATTTACAAAAGTTGCGAGTTGCTCTCCGCCGCTCTTCTAAAACTAATTTTTATTATGCTGTAGGAGCTAAAATTAAACGGATAGCGATATATTAATTGAGTATTTTGATTCGAGCATTAAATTTGTATGTACTTAAGCGTAATATAATATATATGTATGTATGTATCTATGTGATGATGATACAATAGCACAGAGGCATGCTAATAGATAGAATTCTATCATACAATTTATCTAGAGGCTACTCATACACATTTTCCATTTGCGAGTGTGCGTGTATGTGTTTATTTGTGTTTGTGTTGGTTTTGCTTACATTCGATCTCATTAAAATACGACAATTATTTACTAATTAAAATCACTAATCGCTGCAATCCATCAAATCAATTATAAATACAATTCAAAATAGAAAGCGAGTTGGTGCCTGGTCTTCTATGACGCCACCGCAGATAAATGTGTGTGTGTGTCAGCAGTGGTGTGGTGTGGAACGCTTAGACCATGGCCAGGCCTTTGTTGATGCTTTCCAAGTGTTCTTTTGCCTTGATGCGCAGCGTCGCTATGGAATTGGAGCGTATATCCGCCGTCTGCGGTTGATTTGCCGAAATCGGCGACTGACGATTGATGGGATTGCTTGTTGTGTTGTTGTTGAGTGCATGGCCGGGCGGTGGGCTGTCGCGCCCCACGTCGAGCAGTTCCATGCCGGCTGCATGGGTTTTACCGTGGCCACCGCTGGCATTGCCGCCGCCGCCGTGCATTGCTTCGTTCGCATCGGTACTTGTGGTGAGATTTTGCGGTGACTGCTCCAAAGCTGTCGGTTGAGTCGCGCGTTGTGATGGTGAGTTGAGCGCGGTGGCTGACGATGCGGTCGGCATTGATGACAGTGGCGGTGGCAGTCCACCGGACATGCTACTTGCCAATGGCGAAAGTGCTGTCCGCATGCCAACTGCATTCGGAGGGATGGAGGCGGGTGCGTTTGCATTCGCGATGGCTGCTGCTGTCGCCGCCGATGACATCGACGCGGAAGATGATGACGTAACTGACGTGGCAGTTGATGAACTCAGCTGTGGTGGCATTGTGGCCAAACTCTGTGGTGACATGCGGGACAGATGTGGTGATAAATGTGACAATTGTACATGATGACCGGGATGCGTAGCGGCGCTTAGTGCTGATGGTGGCGGCGGTGGTGGTGGTGCGCCTGGATGCCCGGTGGGTGGTGGAGGGTGAGCGGGATGCATAACGGGGCCATGCGGTCCATGACCCATGGCGGCCAGACTGCTCATGGTCAGATTGGATGGAGCCAGACTAAGTGGGGGCGTCAAATAGCTGGGATAGACGGTCTGCGGGTGTGAAAGGAAACCTGCCGAAGGACGAAGTTGGATGTGAATAGAGAAAAACTTGAATGTGAATAAAAAAATAGTGAAATGCTAATTGGATTACAGTTAATGAGATAAATGACTTAATAGTTACCTGGCAGTGCCGAAAGAAGTGGCGGTGATAACCACGGATCGACTGGCAGACCACCAGCGCCACAGCCCAAACGATGGGGAAGTTGAGTGAAGTGCGTGAGACCCAAGCGCAAGCTCTCCGATTTCTCTTGACGACGCCATTTAGCGCGACGATTCTGGAACCACACCTGAAATAAAGAAATTTCAAAAGTTATAATATTTCTACGACTGTTAAAATAGCTGTCATGTTGAGATATTTCTTCAGTTTAGTTATTAGTATCAATCCTCCATCAATAACCACGAAGGAAAAAAAATAAACCACGTCACCATTTTGTGGTTCTTCCGCCTTTTCTGCTATTTCGAATGGTCATTAAGTAAAGCAAACCTGCCACTCGCACACACCAAAGCAACACCCGCACTTAATTACACTTCAACGAGCTTAATTGCAACAACAACATCAGAAGTGAAAACAAAATGGCGGCACTGCTCATTAGCGAAGAAAAAATGCAGACATTAATAACGAAAATAGAGGGACAAAAAGTGTGGTAACCTCAAAACGAACATAACGAAGGCGTAGCGGGGCTCTCGGGGAGTGAGTAACAAGCAAAGAGCAGAAGATAAAATTCAATTAGTGCTTCGGCACTAATTAGAATTATCGTAACAATGAGTTTGTAAGATTTATAGAGCGACTTAAGAAATCCACAATCTAGGCAGACGAGCTGAGAGGGGAATTGTTGTAGCGACTGCTCTCTGAAAGTGACAGACACACAAAACATACACATTCATACATATATATTTTACTAATTGGTACGCTTCGTCATAATGAGAGAGCGAATTGGCGGTTTGTGTAATGTGCTGCTACAATGCCAAGAGAATTAGTAACACAGAGAAAGTGAGAGAGACAGGGAAAGCGTAGAAAAGAGACAGTGGTTAACTTTAATTCCCTGTGAATGACAGTTTGCCCCACCAGGCGCACTCAACACCCACAAAGGCCTCATCTCGCCGTCTGTGCAGTCGGCAGCAGGACACCTAGCGATTGACGGCCGTAGACTGGCGCACAAAGTAATTATTTACAATTTACGCGAATTAATAGGAATTATAATGATGGAAATTGAATTTCAGTTGCTGTTGGTGTAAGCCGGGAACCTGCGTCGGCTGGCAGGTGTGGAAGAAGTTAAATAGGTGTTTGTGAAAAAAGAGAAAAAATGCGGTTTAATGCAGGCTGTGAGGTTTATGATCGGATGGTTTTATTTACTTATAATGAGCGCACGTTAATGAGAGAAAATTATTTAACTATAAGGCTGTAATCATTGCATATTAAAGTTTACTTGGGTTGAAAATACAGTATCTGAAGTTAAGGTAGAGCTTTAGCCTTTTTACATAGTAAAGCATACATACTTATATTGGGTAGTCGAAAAGGTTTTTTCGTATTTGGTCAGTAGATGTAGTTGCAGCCGTATACTTATCTCACTGGTACAAATCACATTGTGTCACACCACCCAGTGTTGGAAAAGTGAGATCTTTAGCTTCATTTAACTAAAAACAAATTAAATTCGGGGAAGTTTAAAAAAAAAGTTACAGCTGCTCAAAAATGAGTGAAAAAAAAATGAAAAATTGGCTTTATTTTGAAATTTTTATATAAAAAAGGGAAGAATGCCACGCAAGCCGCCAATGAAATTTGTGAAGTTTACGGAGACGATGTTATATCAGTTCGTGTAGCACAACAATGGTTCGCTCACTTCCGTTCTGGAAATTTCGATGTGAAAGATGCACCTCTCTCTGGTCGACCTATCGTTGAAAAAGTCGATGAAATTATAGAAAAGATTGACCAGGATCGTCACATAAGAAGCCGTGAGATCGCTAAGGAACTTAACATTCATCATCAAACGGTTTTGAACCATTTAAAAAAGGCTGGCATCAAAAATAAGCTCGATGTTTGGGTATCACATGAATTGTCTATGAAAAATTTAATGAACCGAATTAACATCTGCGATTCTTTGCTGAAACGAAACGAAATCGAACCATTTCTGAAGTGAATGGTAGCAGGAGACGAAAAATGGGTCAAATACGACAATAATGTGCGGAAAAGATCATGGTGCAAGCGTGGTGAAGCTCAACATATAGTAGGTAGCAAAGCCAGGATTGACGCCTCGAAAGGTTATGCTAAGTGTTTTGTGGGATTGGAAAGGAATCATCCACTATGAACTGTTCCAGCCTGATCGAACAATTTACTCTACATTTTACTGTCAAGAATTAATGAAAATTAAGCATGCATAAAAAAAAACGGCCAGAACTGATCAAAAGAAAGAGCTGGACCACACACATCTTTGATAACTTGGCAAAAACTGGAAGAGCTTGGCTGGGAAGTTTTGATATATCGACCATATAGCCCTGACCTTGCACCATCGGACTACCATTTGTTTCGGTCAATGCAGAAATCCCTTAATGAAGTAAAGTTGCCTTCAAGAGAAGCCTGTGAAAATTACTTGTCTCAGTTTTTCGCCGAGAAGCCAGAAAAGTTGTACACTGATAGAACAATATCTCTAGCGGAGATAGTATATACATATATACATAAGTATTTATGTATGTACATAAAAGTAGTCCCAAAGTAACAGAAAGCTGCAGTAATCCCTACAGCTGGAATTATTGCATTATTCTTCAGTGGACCGGTAAACTATCGGCTAAACTTTTGAGTAATCGAATACCAGAAAGAAAAATAAATCCGTTATTTAATTAAAATTTTCCCGCTTTTATATTAAATTGCACACATTATCCTTTCTGGGTCCTCCATTAGAAATTTGCCACAGTTAGCTGGAGTATATGTAAGTACTTATATAAACAAAATATGTATGTATGTGTGTGTGTTTAGCTCACCGCAGCACGTCAGCTTCGCTTGCCTGTTATAATTTGCGTTTGTGCTTCTTCATTTTAATTAAATCATCAAAATCAATTTTGTAATTTCCATTCATGGCGCGCCATAATGAAAATAAACACAAGCAAATACACAACCCATACATATATATGTACACAACAAATACATCGAAGCGCACATATAAACAACATCACACCAACGCCATGCATGAAAAACGCCAATAAGTGAGAGGCTGAAATACCGCCCATCTTTTAATAACCTACACCCCCCGAGCTGCCGAACGCCAATCAACCACCCACAATTGCAGCCCAACAACCATATAAGTGCGCACATAACGGTGGTGCAGCAAGGCAGGGATGCTGTACTGTTATGGCAGATAGACTACGCTCACGCAGCCGTCGCTCTCGCTCTCACGCGCCGTTATGCTGGCACTCTCATTTTGTTGAAGTCATTGTAATTTGGGGTTGCTCATAGCAGTTAATTCTCACTTGATGAGCTCCCGCTCTCCATCTAATTATTGCGCTGTATCCCCCCTACCCGCAACAATCTCCTAGAAGTGAGTGAGTTTATTTGTGCGCATCTCGGATGGCGACGTCAACCACTTTTCAACTTTAATCTTTTTCATAAACTTCGCTCGGCGCCAGCCAGCAATTTGGGTCGTTTTTGTTTGGATACTTATTTGTTGTTGTTGTTCTGTAAAATCGTGTTGTCTCCACAGCACCGTACCCACCTCCAGTCTCCCTCCACTCTACACGCTTCAAAGTTTGCAATTTTATTGGAAAACTTCTTTGCCAGGGGCATCGCAAGGCTGGCACACCCACACCCAACCACCAAGCGCAGCCCACCGCCCACCACCCAGTGAGCAAGCGGACACCGAGTTACGCACTCCGTTGAATTTGCCGATTGCGTTGCGTTTGTGTTTCTTTTTCGGTGCTGCTGTTTCTGTTGTTGTTGTGCCAGTGATGGTGTTGTACGCTTTTATATTATGTGTGTTATTGTTGTTGTAATTGAAT
Organism: Bactrocera neohumeralis; assembly: GCF_024586455.1. Taxonomy (NCBI): domain Eukaryota; kingdom Metazoa; phylum Arthropoda; class Insecta; order Diptera; family Tephritidae; genus Bactrocera; species Bactrocera neohumeralis. The sequence goes on along the minus strand of NC_065921.1, from coordinate 4,138,214 downwards.
TGTACACCTTTCGGGATTGCTGGCCAGCAAGAATATTGGAGGTCCCTCGTCGCTGAGGGGATGAACCACTTCGGAAGGGCAAACATCAAGCGAATTCAAAAGTGAGTTAACAGCGCAGCCAGGTGAGCAAGGGGGGTTGGGGGGCTCCCCACAGTATGTGTGCATGTCTGCAGCGTACGATGTTTCATAAAAAGCGAACTGCGTGCTTGGCTCGGTGGAGAAGGGTCTGTGTGCGGCTGTGGCAAGCAACCGAGCAGGCGAACGAGCGAGCGAGCGAAAGAACACAAATTGCTTTTCGAATGTTTCTGACAGTTTGCAAATTGGAAAATTGACTTTTAACACACAAGCGTTCCAGCTTAATAAAAGCGTTTCGACTTCACAAACGCAAATGTGTGCGCAGCAAGGCAACACCGACGACGGCAGCAGCAGCAGCAGTAATGCCAGTAAAGTAACAATGACTAACACACACATATACACACAGGTGCACATGTTTGTAGCTGCAAACGGTTGCGCATAAAATGACTCTGCTTTCTTTTTGGAGCGGTTCCTGGTAAAACGCTGCTTTGTTGGCCGGCTCACTCGCCGCCAATTTAGTTTTGAACATGCAGCCAGTTTGAAATGAGAAAGATGAAGGCAAGCAATAAAGAAAACATTTCGAGACGGTTTATCTATCCCATTTTAACTTTCTTCTTTTTTATTAGTCTTGTTTGGTTGTTGTTGCTGTTGTTGTTGTAGTGGCAAATCTCAAGTGGTGCGCAAATTAGGTAAATCAGTTTGAAGTTCGTTTTCGCCATCTTTGTAGTCGCTGCTGTAACTCACAGCCAAGTGGTTTTGCCGCCCACTGTGCTAACGGTATATTCTAATATTATATATGTATGTATGTGTGTATCTGAGGTTGAAGTGTTTGGGACAGCAAAGTTTTAAAAGTTAATAATTGTCATTGGAAATCGAGTTAATTTGCTGATATTTGTGCTGGGACGTTGCCACCTCTATATTGTCTTGGGAAAGATTAAAGTTGCAATGGATAAAAAATTTTGTTTTTTTGAAACGCCATTTGGGCCTAAGTATTAAAGGAATATTATACATGCATATAAATTATTGCTTGTTATGGAAAATTCCTCTGAACATATTTATATAAACGCTGGATGTTTATCATCATCAGCGAACACTCTTTGGCATTAATTTTTGGAGATTATCTTTTTCAAACGTTATGGAATGGTCCATCCATTCCGATGACTGCTGCGTGATGTTTTGGATGTTTATCATCATCAGCGCACACTCTTTGGCATGAAATTTTTGAAGATTATCTTTTTTTCAAATGGAAAGTTAGCCGTGGCTACGCATCTCAGATGGTCCATCCATTGAGTCCGATTTTCGACGACTCGTTCAAGCATTTTCACTGGCGCATGACGCGCGTTTGTCTTGAAAACGTCGGATCTTCTTACAACTTTTCAACTTTCCCATATAATGAAGAGATGTCGCTAGAAACGGTCGAGCGGCTTCAGTTATTGCACAAACTGTATTTTATACGCTTTTAATTTAAGATCTCGACGTAAAACGCCCAAGTCGTTTCACACGTCAGTCCGAGATGCTGTCGAATCGACTCTTCACGGACTTCGTGTACATTCTTAGCTGTGGCTCTTATTTTTTCTTCACTGCGTTCTGGACGTGTTCTATTCAGTCGAATATAATCCAATAATGAATGCTGCGTCTAAAGATGGGTTGCGAATAGTACGCTCAGAAGTCCGAATATTTAGAACATAAGTTGAGTGTAGCGCCCAAAACACACTCTTTGCAGAACGTGAATTTTCGTAATAAAGTTGAACGTTTTGTAAAATTTGTTCAGGGTTAACAACGTTGACCAGTAACATGACATAACTTGACAGCTTGACACGACTCAAGCGTGATCTCCCAAAAAAAGGCTATTGAAAGTAGAGGTTCTACTTGGATCTTCCATTAGATAGATATTTTTAGGAAACTGAGCCAGAGTGGCTACGAAATCCTAGAGGAGTCAATAAGAACTCAAAGCCAGGGTGAATTTATCAAACAAATCGTGCCTTCGTTTATTCGATAAGTAAAAGTGAACTCCGTCGAGTATAAAATAAGCCCTAAAATGCATGAAATATAATGTTTGAATCATTATCGGGTCGACATCCAACTTCGTAAGATCTCGAGAAAGTATTACGTGTAATAGTGGCCGGTTGTGGAAATCATGAACTCTCTATTTGACTGTATTCTAGTGACTTCGGTATATCGAGAATATCTTCAAAACAGATTTTTTACTTAATTTAGCTATGTAAAAACTCTAATACCATATATTAGGTATTCAATGAACTTTTAGATACTTTTTCCAATATTACTAGTATCAAGACTGCAGATATCACAGTGTCATTAGTACAAAATTGACTCATCGAAACCCCAGAATTCGCGCAGACATCGTTTTATAAAGAGAGAGAGAGTTTTGTCAACCATGAACGTTATTGGCTCATAATGAGGAGTTACCGTTACAGTGGATGGAGAATAATATGAAATATGCTGTCGTGTGACACAACTCTTTTTGCAAGTTCAGTCAAATTTGGGTGGTTTTAAACTTCGATCGGGTTTTTAGAAGTTTTTCTCTTAAAATTTTAGATACGTTTTAATTTTTGAAGTAAAAAATCGGTTACCAAAACGCGATCTACATCTTCATAATAACAAATTATTGAAAGTTAAATTTCCAGTGAAAATTTCTCCGTCATCGAAAATTTCTGGGGAATACCAGTAATTAAAGTAATGCATGCGATATTTTACTGTTATTTCCGGAAAGAAATCGTGTACGCGTCTGTGCCACCACTGTGATAATTGCCGAGGTGAAGGTAATAACGGGTTATCAATGTAGAGTTTACGCTTCAAAGTGCAATTCAATCAAGTTGATTTTGTTTTTGTAATGCATTTACTCCACCAATAACGGTTGGACAACAAAACAACGTGAACCGAAAAAGCAGAATGTTTCCAACAAATTAATTTAAAATAAAAGTGCAGACTGCGCGATCGATAAGCTCCGCAACGCACCACAGGTGGGCGACTTATCATCGATCTAATCAAGGAGAAAATTGTTGCAACACCGGCGTAAAGTCACACAAACAAACATAACCGAAATTTTAAAATGTGTGCTGCAAACAGAAAACCGAACTAATTACTGGGTTATGTTAATAATGAATTTACCAACACACACGCACACAAACAATTGCTCTGCTGCCTGCATGTATGCGATTTTTGTGCGCGCCGACATCCTGTGGCGTTCCAGGACATTGATAGCGGCGCCTAACTGTGTGAATTTCGCTGCGAGCGCAAACCAGACCGAATGGAGGGAGGCAGTGCTGACGGGGCAGACGAAAGGCTTAATTCAATTAAAATCGTTTGCGCTCGCTTTTCATATTTTAAAATTACAAAATACATATTTATTAATGTTCATGTTTGCTTGTGAGTGTGTGCTGGCCGTTGCACATGGCGCTGCTGCTCAAAAGTGCAGTGCCCCGCAGTTATAATTACAGGACGCGCATATGCAGGAACCAAACTCGTGTGACAGCGCGGACGACCAGGTAAGCAAAACTCGACAATATAACAAAGTGTGGAGAGCGGAGGCCGGAAGGGCGCGCAGGCGACAGATGAAAAGTTCCTGTCATAATTATAAACAAAACTCCTTCATTCACCGAGAATTATGACATGTTCGGTTGGCGAGTAGCGTCTACTCAGTGTACGAGTACAACAACATACACTGTGTTTGTTGTTATGTATGAGGAGTAAGTTTGTGAATCCATTGTTTTGCGGCATTGATTCAACTTCTCTGCTTTTGCTTTGCTTTTCGACGGCTTAATTTTTAGTTCCGCCTGCTGTCGGCTTCATCTTTTTCGCCAACAAAACACATCCTGTCAGTTTGGCTTTCATTTTTTCCTTGATTTGCCTCGCATTTCATTGTGGCAGCATTGTTTAGCGCTTTAATGAAGACACAAAATGCTAATGAAATGTTTTAATTAGTTTAAATGCCGACAAGGATATTAATTTCCACACACAGTTCAAACGAACAAATGGAGCTCCGAGCGAGGCAGGGATACAAAATATGTTCTGGTCACAACCAGAAGAAGTTATCAAAAATAAAGGAGTTAATTAGAGTTATGATTTGGTTTGACTTGACATTTTCTGCAGCTTTTTTTACCCTGAACAAGGTGTATTAAGTTTTCCATTAAGTTTCTAACAGCTGGAAAGAAGCGGAGGCCCTATAAAATGTACCTACACATACATGAATTCAGCTATAGAAGATACATAAATCATCAGCATGACGACTTGAGTCTATTTGGCCATGCCCATTTCTTTGTATATCCCTAATGTAATCCCTCAGTTTTCCCGATATCGATTAAAGATTTTGCAACGTCCTTTCCTCCCCAAAAAGCTGCTCATTTGTTGAAATCGCCGGAAACGGACTACTACAGAATATAGCTGCGATACGAATTGATCGACCTGAAACAAGTTCTTGCATGGAAAACTCCGACAAATTGTTCATTATAACATACAGCTGCGATACGAACAAATCGATCAAAACATGCTTTTCTACGGAAAAGATGTTTATTTGTGATATGATTACACGATAATGACCGTGTGCAATGGCTATCGCTCCGACCATTTTCACTTCTTCGCTGTACGGAACATAAAATTTGTCCCCGCTAAATCCACAGCGATCATATTTACTAACTGGATGAAGGAGTACAGTCTTGACCTTAATGTTGCAGTCGATGGCGTTAAAATTCCGAGTGTCAATAATGGTAAGATTCTAGGTGTGGTATTCGACAGCCTGTGCTCTTTTACTCCTTACACGAACGCGATTATTGCCAAAGTAAAGAGCCGTGACAAAATTCTCAAGTCGCTAGCCGGCAGCACATGAGGAAAAGACAAAGAAACGTTGTTGGAAATAAACGAGGCAATCGGCCGGCCGGTCCTTAACTACGCCGCACCAATATGGTCGCCTGGATGCAGTGAAACGCAGACGAGGAAGCTACAGACATGTCAGAACACTGCACTCCGGACTACGGGATGGATGAACCCCTATAAACAGTTCGTACTGGGTGAGGCACAAGCTCATTAACATAATGAATTCCTCTATTCTTTCTCAGTGAATGGTTTTCGTACTGTGGAGCCAAAACACCACCCCTTAGTGAATGGCGTTCTTGGAGGCAGCTTTGTTCTTGTGAATACTTTGCCGCAGAATTTAAACCCTCTCGAGCTTTGTTCTGGATACTGAGCAGTTTAAACTCCCAGAATATACTTGTATATCCAGCGTGCAACGAGTCTATGCATGACACTAACTACCTCTTTGTATGCCCTGTTAACCCTACACATCTGACACCCTCTGTCTGTGGTTCGACCCCGTCGAAACAGCACATTTCCCGGGATTCCTGAAGAAGGTTTGGAGGCAACAAATAAGGATTTATGGTATTCTAAAGTTTACCAAACTAATAGAATTTCACTCGAAAATCAATGGAATACTCATTTAACCACTATTACAAAACAAAAGAAACGAATACACTAAAGTATAGTTTCAGGATCTGAAAAAAAAGTCAACAAAGAATGTCCCCTGAAGTGATTAAAAGTAAGCATAGTTCCCTTAAACAAGGTCATTTTAGAGGCAAGTTAATTAGAAATGCTCTCAAACGCGAGATATCTACTTCTAGTGAAAAGGTCAAAGGTTCGACGTTTTCAGGTTTTGTTCCAATGTGTGATGCGGATCTCATGATTTCAATTTTGAAAATATTATAACTGAAACAGGTAGTCAAGTAAAAAAAAATTTAATTATTAAATTCTCTACACTACCCCCTACACTTCAAGAGTTTACACTTTTGTCATGACTAATAATACAGAAAACTAATAAGCTAAAATTTTTGTAACGAAAATATCAGTATTAATCTACTTGTATGTTTTGGGTAAAGAACACTCACTTTCTTCATGTAATTATGGTGTAACGCAACACGCTACACGCGCATCTTGTCAAAAACAACAATGGGCATGAAACCAAAAACAACAAAAAATAGTTCAACAAATTGCCGACTTTCAAGCGACGCACAAAACATTGAACTTCTGTCAATCAGGGAGCTTGCCACAAACTAAATGCCGGAGTAGCCGCTGTGTTTCGTCGAGATCTGAACTAATTCACCAATCAGTTTGGCCCTTCATTCCACCCACGACGTGTTATGTTGCAGGTTATTGTTTTTGTCACAATTCATTGCTGTCGCTTGACATTTAACTTTACATCGTTGACAGTTTGTTGCAAGCTGAAATCTGCTACTTTGGCAAACAGAAGGCAAATAATAAGAATCAACGCGAGTGTGCTGAGCGGAGGGTGGCGGAGGCGTTGAATGCGTTGAATATTTGCGCTGTGCAGCACGTGCCGTCATGTATTTAATTAGCTCCTTCAAAGGCGAACGCCTGCCACAGGCGCTGGTTGTGGCGGTGGCGCTGCACAATGTCCTCCACGGAGACCGGAAGGTGGCGAAACCGTTAGACGTACCGCTTCATTGTGCTGGCATGGCAGTTCGTAGTTGGTTGTTGGCGGGTGTTTGGGTTGTTTATGACATTGGGCGTTCTATTTGTACTCGCTTAATAAGCAGTTAAGTTGGCAAACACAACAACACAGCGCATATACAAAGGAAACAAAGAAGCTGTTACAGCCAGCAACAAATAAGATGGAATGTAAATAAATCATAAATAACACCCACATCCAAACACACACGCATATGTATGTATGTATGTATGTATGTATGTATACACACACTAATGGATAGTAAAATGGTTAATAATGAAATGTTTAGTTGTAGATTTATTTACTTTTGAGTTGTGCTAACTTTGCAAGGGTCCCCAATAACGGTGTGTGGGAGAATATGTGTGAGAGAATTAATAAAATTGATTTTCGAATTAAATATTCAGCATAATATTGTAGCTAAAACTCTTCACTTGGCTATCATTACTCGTTCTAATATTCATATGATTATAACAGAAACTGCTAAGGTCAAAAGCGTCAATATCTATTTAATAATTATATAACACAATTAAACTTTGCACCAGTCGTCAAATAGTGACAGCTCATTGTTGCTTTATTAATTTCGCTTTTTCGGAACAGATGTTCAAAAGCATTCCGAACAGACCGACATAAAGCTCCTAAATGCTTAAAGCTATACAAATAAGTTTATAGTAGCATTAGGGTGGTTAGCTTTGCGAAATATTTTTGCCTTAGAATCACAAGAGTACATCATATGATGACAATATACATTCCGGACGATCTCCGACCTCTCCAACTGATGAAAATATTAAAAAAGTAAAGAACACCTTGCTCGAAAATCGTCAGGGAAGTGTTAAAGAGATGGCAAGAGAACTCGTTGTCTCTGGCGAGTCCGTTCGAATGATTTTGTTGGATATTTTAGGTATTAAGTGAGTTATTGGTCGACTCGTTCCGATAAAGCTGATTTTTTTCTTAAAAGAGTAAGATTGTGACCGAATTTTAAGCGAAAAAAGCAATAAGTACAAACAAACTGAAATTGCCGCTCCGTGGAACCCGTTTTCAGTTCATCGAAGAGATAAAAAAATCGCTGAAGACCAGTGCTTATAAAGAGCCTTACGAGAACTGGAAAAATCGTTGGCATAAGTGTATTACATCTGGTGGGGGTTACTTCGAAGGCGACAAAATTAATATTGATGAATTGGGTATTATTATTATAAAGTTTAATATTTTGCATTTTATTTACAATTTCCGAGTATTTTTTTGAAAGAAATGTCAATGTCCGTTATGAACCACCCTAAAGAGTCGGTTAATTGAACAGAATTAATTACCCAGACAACATTTCAGCAATACAAAAGCATTAACCCACAGAAGTCGCTTGACGTACACCTATGCTTTTCTTTTATTTTTTACCTTTTTCATTCGTACACCCCCTCGTATATGGTATAGTCGTAAATTTCAACAAGCGCCGACAGTAAAAAAGCGAAAATGTGTGTGTATGAAGTGAAATAATGTGAAAAGGTGCAAAATGTGTTAATTGTTCTACACCCTCGGTCCAAACTACTATTTACACCACAAAACCGTAATTTATAATAAATAAGGCCACTTATGTCAAATAGCTGACAAACAAGAGCTGGGTAAATAAAAACTCATATTTGCTCATGTGCTTATGCTTATTAGATATAATAAGCACAATGCATGAGCCGGAATGTGTGGCGGTGTGTGGGTTGACTTGTTTGCATTGTAGGGAATGGACTGTGTAGAAAGCTGCTGTGAGCGGCACCTTGCAGTAAAAATTGGAAAAATTCTATACCAAATTACATATATTTAACGGATTTGTGATTTTTGGAGAGAATTGCGACTCTCAGGTAATGTTGAAGTAAAAGACGAAATATCTCAATATGTGAAAAGAGCGCTTGGGCTTGATTGTGGTGTTGCAGTTTGGCACATAACCTCAATATATTATAAGGCGGCTAACAATGCTTTTCAGGTAGTTCGCCTGAATTAAGAAGGGTATAAAGCAAATGGGTCTAGTAGTTAACGAGTCGCACTCACGACTTGGCAGTCATAACTTCGGAGTCGTAAATAATTTCATCTATCTTGGAACAACGTCTAACACAAACAACCACGCCAGCCTCGAAATGCAACAGAAGAAGAAATGTAATTGCAGAAGGTAGTCCTCTCTCGTCGAACCAAAACTAAATTCTACAACTCACTCATCATCCTCCTGCTATATGGTGCAGAGACATGGACGATGACAACATCCGATAAGTTGATGTTACGAGTTTTCGAGAGAAATGTTCACCGGAAGATTTATGGTTCTTTGCGCTTTGGTAACGGCGAATACCGCAGTCGATGGAACGATGAGTTGTATGAGATATACGACGACATTAACATAGTTCAGCGAATTAAAAGACAGCGGCTACGCTGGGCAGGTTTTGTCGTCCGATTGGATGAAAACTCTCCAGCTCTGATAGTATTCGACGTAGTTCCCGCTGGGGGAAGCAGAGGAGGACCTCCACTCCGTTGGAAAGACCAGGTGGAGAAGGATCTGGATACACTTGGAATTTCCAATTGACGCCAAACATCGAAAAGGAAGAAGGACTGGTGTCTACGCTAATAAAGAAGAAGAAAAATATCAACTCTTATCTAACTGGAATAAACTAACCTATAAGCTTTCTAATATACGCTTCATAAGTTTCATTGGCTCTGTTGTAGTATTTGAAAAATTTCACTGTTTAGAATACTATTTGATCAAATTTGAACCGGACCGACAACAAAACCAAAATAAAGTTTCAAATATAAATATTTTTTTTTTCGCGTCAATACAAGAATGCCTACGTTTAATACAAATTTTTGGCACGTCCTCGCTAGATTTTTCAACGTGGAAGCTCATATTCATAAACCCCCGTCTGGTCGACAGTAATGATGTAGGGTTCTTAGCTGCGATTTCAAGTATCTATTTAGCGCTCTTTACTCTAATACGTTTCTGCAAACCATTCAGGCATTTTGGTACGAGTATAGCATTGTCACGCTTTATACCCAACACATCAACCAAAATGATTGAGTCGATCCTAAGAGATATTGAGACTCTCTACTACTTCTTTGGTACCAAGGCTATTATTTTAACTCGCCTAAGTTAAGTTTTCGATGAGTTCACGACCTTCACTGAATGCTTTGTGCCACTCAAACACTTTTGTTCGTGATAAAGTAGACTCCCCAAAACATTTCAATTTGCTTAGGGATATGATTTTTTGAAGTAAAAAATATAGTCTTTAATCCAAATAATAAGTTTCTTGAAACTGAATGAACATCGGGCTGCGATTATTCCTATAATCTCTTCATAACTCTAAACCTTATTCAACTGAAGCCTAAAGTTAGTTCATGATTGCACCTTCCTGAAAATTTTGGAAATTTCAAAATTTAGGAGCAAATACATCACATTTGGATATCAAAACTTTCGAGACAATGGGCTTAATTATAAAATATTGCCAATGTGACGCTGAAGCCTACGATTACACTACTCTCAAAAGAGATTACCAAAAAGCGTAAAATACAAATTCGTCGTAAACATCATCATTAGGCGGAATTAGTTTTGCATAAAGAATTTATGGCGATTATTTCCGCATATATTAAATATATTTGTTTTTTTTCTTGTTGTTTTTTTTTGGCTATAATTCAATGATATTTATTTGTGAGTGCATTAATTTCATCTGTCAAATGTAATTTCGTGTGTAATCTACCGAAAAAACATAATTTTATTGCGAATTGTGCGCTTCATATTCATACATGGACAACAAACACACTGACGGTTCGAGAAACCGTGGCATAAAACCACACAAATTGACTGTGTGTTGCTGGGGGTTGGCATTGAGACTCCCGTCTATTTTATATACTTTGTTTGTCGGTCTTCTTTGTTTGGCCTGACGGAAAAGTTTCCCACTCGAGAGTTTCGACTTCACGCTACCGCACGCAACGGCGGACCCTTCCGTTACGATTATGCAGTTATGTAACGGTGTAAGGACGCGTGTATGGCTGTGTGTGTGTGTCTCGCATGTTTGTTCTTGGCGTTTCTAATGGCTTTGTTGTTTCTTTTATTGTTGCATATGTCAAGTGAGGTTATGTTTCGGCGTGATCCCTTGCACGGGGGATGAAGTGATTTATGATATTATTTTTTGATTTCTACGGTGAAATGTGTTGACAGTTCAAGGTGGATTTCTGCATAGCAAATGAAGACACTGGCAGTAAGGCGTGTGTGTGTGTAAGTAAATAAATTTTATCAAAAAATAGACATATTCACGAAGTTAGACGGGAGCTGCCCAGGTGCACCAAAAGCAGACTGAAGTGTATGTCGAATTTATATTTGGAAATTAGCCTCCACAGCTAAATAGTTCATAAGTGGCAATCAGAAAAAGGCTAATGTGCTGTCTATCGCTCGTAAAGTAGCTTAGAAGAATTGTTTCGAATAACTCGAGTTGACATTCCAAGCGTGAGCATACAAATCCACATCACGTGTCGCGTCTCAATTCCGCTCAACTTCATTTCATTACCTTGCAAAGTAGAAAAACAAATGCTCGGGGCCCAGAACTGTCAAATGATCAACGATGATTGTCACTCACACACACACACACACCCATACACACACACCCATACACACATGTTTAAGGGCGACTGCATTACAAGGCGCTGGCCCAGTTAGAGGCGCACACTTCACAACTTCAATTACGGACGCACGCAGCAAAGCTCAAGGCGGCAAACACACACAGTCACTCACACACACACATTCACACAAGGAACATCATTGGAAAAAAGCAGTGTGTTACTACCTTCTGCGAAGTAGGTAATTTTACGCTAAGTATGCAACTGGAAACCACCACCAGCAACGCCAGCCACCGCCACGGCCGCCACCAACAACAAGCCGTTGTTTGTCCAACGCATAAACGCGCGCAGGACACAAAGCGCTGCAAGTTATCAGCGAACAAAAGGATGAGAATCAACCGCAAAGAAGTGGAGCACGCAGCTCGGTGTATGGTCATGTGAATGAATGGGGAACGCGAGGGTTGCAGCGCGCAGGACGCGGCTGTAATTGGATGCCATTGTGGCATGCCGACAAGGTAGGCGGAAAAAACTTCTGAAAAGGACTTGTTGCCGCTACAAAGTACTGAAGATGCCGCCACCGCCGCCGTAACTTGTTCCCTCGGCGGAACGCTCCGTTTGGCTGGCGTTCAATTGTAAAGCTTTTCTTTTGTGGCCGCCGCGTCGGCTTATTGCGCGTATTGCGTTTTAATTAATTGCGACACGAATTTGACCTTCGATTACGGTTGTCGGTTGTCGGTGCGTACCAAATGTAGGCGATTCTAAGGACAAAATGAAGAAGTTTTAGATGTAGGAGCCCTAGCGCAGGGGCTTTGTTGTTTAAGTCGAGTTTGGCCGGAGGCGGAGTAGCTCTATTATTCGGTTTATTGCTGAGCGCTATAATGAGGGATAATTGTGGCGTACTCTTCATTACTTTCCTATAGGCTAGTATAATTTGGCATTGAGAGGAAGAGTTGGCAATAAGTGCTTGGAAGGTGTATTAATTTCATGTATAATATACTTGTTTGGGATTTTACTTTGGGTTTACACCAGTTTTTCTGTACTCAGAAAATAGACCATCGAGAGACTGAACTTTGTAACTAAGTTTAAAAACATCTTTCGCTAAGTTACTGATATTTCAGAAATATCTTTGTCATATTTGGGTTTGAAAACAAAAAATTGGAAATCAAAGTAAATGATGAAAATCACTTTAATGAGCGACCGACTTTGTAGTGTTATTTCGAGTAATTTTTGGAACACCATTCGTTAGATTGTGGGACAGTTTCGACATCATAGTCGAAAACTCACGTCTCGCCACCAGTCATTTTGCGTTAGATGTACATATGTAGGGTTCTCAACTACATTGTTATGCTTTTGCGACATCTGCTCGAGAGCATTTCTGAAAAATTTCATACCCAAAACATTAACCAACATGTATTGAGTCCTTTACATGAGATCTTGAGGTTCTCTGTTGTCTCTCTAATGTCAACAGGAGAATTTTTTACCCCTTTCACTATTTTTTACCCTTTTCGATGCTTTTGTCATTAAAAGTAATTAGACGACTTACATAATGCTGATGTTTTGAATGGCTTTACGACCTTCTCTGAATTCTGGTGTTCGTGATAAATTGGGCTCCCCAAAAAACTTTTACAAAATTTTCTTAGAAATCATTCCATTGACAACTCAAATTCTCAACCTAACTCGTTGTTCTTGTTTTTATTGAAAAAATCGTCAGACAAACATACAGCGCACAGTTAAATAGGCCTGTCCGGGTCAAATTTGATCAGATGATATTTTTGTAAAATACTTTACGCAAAGTGGATCTTTTTATCCTCATTCCCCTTCTTTAATGACGTAGACACCGTTTACCCGGTTGTAGTCAAGTTTACAAAAGCGCGCTATTCGCTCTTCGTTTTCACTGTTTGGCGCCAATTGAAGATTCCAAATGTAGTCGGTCCTTCTCCGCCTGGTCCTTCCAACGAAGTGGAGGTCTTTCTCTTCCTCTGCTTCCCAGCGGGTACTGCGTCGAAAACTCTCAGAGCTGGAGTGTAGCCGCTGTCTTTTAATTCGCTGAACTTTGTCAATGTCGTCGAATATCTCATACAGCTCATCGTTCCATTGACTGCGGTTTTCGGAAACGGAACCCGCGGAACCTTTCTCTCGAAAACTCGTAACGTCGACTCATCAGATGTTGTCATCATCCATGTCTCCGCACCATATAGCAGAGCGGAAATAATGAGTGACTTATAGAGTTCGGTTTTTGTTCGTCGAGAGATCACTTTACTTCTCAATTGTCTACAGTCCGAAGTTTTAATAAATTATTTATAATGACTATCCTCCAATCCTTCATACTCCTATAAAATATACCACAGTATTGAAATATTATACTTCATCCATGAGGTGTTCGTATGTATGGATGATCAAATCAACACTTTTAGCAGGTTTCTTCTTTATTTGAGACATTATTCGAAAATAAGTTGTGACATCATCTACCATTAAAACACATCCATGAGAAAGTTTTCGAATTTAATTTGATTGTATAACTCCACCGAAACCTTTTCGTTAAGAATATCGTTCCACCATTGCAAAGTTATTCCAAAATATGAAGTCATCTCATATTTGTTACAAATAACCACCAATAAAGCACCCTTGTTTCATGTCACTGGTAATCGCTTTCAAAATCAGCAAACAAATCCAATTTGTTGCTTAATTCAATTTTGAATCTTTTAACAATTTTCTCATTATGCGCAACATTAACAAAAACAAACGGGGAGAACAAAAAAAAAGAATCAGAAAATCAAAGTGAAGCACCACCCACTTGACATCTGACACGAAATATGAGCGAACAAAAAAAAAAGAAATGAAAATACAACAACAACAACATCAACACTAGCCAAATCTACAAGTGCTCTTCATAATGCAATTCCGATGACTTCGCTTTTGTTGCCAAAACAACGGGCGAGCGATTTTTGACTTCTGCCACACTTCAAAACATTTAACATTCAACATAAATACCGTTTATTTTTTGTAAAACGGTTGCTACAACAACAATGTCAACAACGATTCATACAGTTACAATGTGCACAATAACAACATTATAACAACACAAATAAGTGTACGCACATATACCCGTATATGCAACAGTGTGCGGCTGCATGTGTGCAACATATTTATGTGCGACAACAACAGATGTGCAACTCATTATGACGCATTTAAGCGCTCAAATTGAATAATATTCATAATTTTATAAAAGCAACCTCTGAGGGCGAACGCAGCCGAGGAAATGTGTGAGTAGCTGGTGGAAGGACACCTTTTGAGGCAAGTGAGTCGGGGTTGAAAGTAGATGCGAGTCATAATTTTTTTTTTTTTTTTTTCAAATTACTCGCACTTAATAGGTATTTACAAGCTAGTGTTGTTTAAATATTGAATAAAATGCATTATGAAAACTTCTTCTTCTTCGCTGACACTTGTTTTGTGGGGCGGTGTATGAACACCTGACGCGTTAATGGCACTATGGTGCTTCTAAGCGAGGGGTAAAAGTGTAAACAGTTAATTTTTGAATTTCAATTGATTTTAGATGTATTGAAAATTGATGAAAATACAAAGTTTTGACATTTTATAACGTTCTAACATATTCTCAAACAAAAGTGCATGAATTATTGACACGATTTAGCTTTGTTTGCCTGTCTGTCTGTCTCTTAGTTTTTGAGACATCGACGTGATATTTCGCAGTATATAGTAGTCATACAAACTAATCATTCAAAATCGAGTCCTTTTTTAGTAGACAAGATATCTTCACTAATTTTTACATGAATTATTTTCTAAAGTAATAGTATAATCACCGAAAAAATAGTCTTTATTCAGTTGGCTGAAAGCGCGTAGTTCTAGTTTTATTCGTCGCATCGGGTCATGTTATACCTTTTTGGAAAGCTCATTTCACGCGCTAACACGTGTTTGATTGATTGTCGTTTCTTTTAAGGCGTTCGTGAGTTATAGTGTCGCAAACATGGAGCAAAATAAAGAGAAAATACGGCATATTTTACAGTACTACTACGATAAAGCAAAAATGCATCTCAATTTGTGCAGTTTCCATTTCCACCGCACAACGATGGAGAACGTTTTTTCTGGTGTTAATAGTCGCCTCCGGAAGGCCTGTCGTCGAAAATTGCGATAAAATCGCTGAACTGGTCGAAAGAGACCGGCGTAGTAGCAGCCGTAGCATCGGTCAAGAGCTGGGCATGAGTCATCAAAAACTCATTTCAATTTCAATAAGAAAATTCAATAAAAATACCGCAAGACTTTTTTGATTAATATTTCGAAGCACTATAGCAAACGTCCTTAAAACTACTTTTTTTTTTGACATTTAGAGTGTGGTATATGATGAATTCCAAAAGATCGATGTCTGATTTGTGATAGAGCTTGGCACTCACAGAGGAGAGTAATAGAACTGAGTCGATTTAAAAAAATTTATTGAACAATCGTTACAATTCTTTAAAAATTTTCAAAATAGTCTCCTTCTGCGTCGATGCAGCGCTGCCAACGCGATTTTCAAGCATTGAAGGCGTCACAGAAGCCATTCTTCGGAATAGTCTTGAGAGCCGAGGTGCATGCTGCTTGGATCCCCTCTGTCGTCTCAAAAGAAAAGGAAGATTGCCTCTTTGTCTCGGGATCATACTTAAAAATGCATGACTCGTCACCTGTCATTACTTCTTCTTCTTCTTCTTCTGTTCACCTGTCATTACGTTATTCAAAAATTGGGGGTCACCTTGACACATGTTTAAATTTTCTTGGCACACTTCCACTCGCCGCAATTTCTGGTCGTCAGTGAGCATGTTTGGGACCTTCTTCGCGCACACCTTGCGCATGTGCAAATGTTCCGTCAATGTCATGAACCACAGATTTTGATAAATTTAATATCTGGTCAATTAAACGAATATCTAGTCGACGGTCTGAGTTCAAAACTTTGCGCACACGAGTCACATTGTCGGTGTTTGTCGATGTCGCAGGTCTCCCAGCTCGGTCTTTATCAGCGACCTTTTCCCGGCCCTCTAAAAAAGCCTGGTGCCACCGAAACACACCACTTCTTGCTAGGTAAGTCTGCTTGATCATATCAAACATCTCTGTCGCAGATTTACCGGGTTCACAAAGAATTTAACCGCGTACCTCTGCTCTAACGAACGCTGCATTTTCGGCTTGCGCCACTCATAGAAACACGTCGCACGAAAATGTTTGTCTTGACTCTCTTGGTGCTCGGAGACAACTGACCAGCTGCTCGTTCGTTAGCTAGGGATGCCCTCTACCGAATCCAGTCGGTGCACGCACGTTCGGAAGTACAGTCGCGGCTGACAAACCTTCTACTTATGTAATAAGTGCCTCGATGTTGGCTTATCCATATCTGTTTCACTATCTGCATGTTTCGATCATTTTGCGCTATTCGTTCAAAATCGTTTAGAGCTCACTATTGATCGTTTTTAGTTTCGTTTAGAGGGGCTCCAGACTTATCCAACTCGTCTCCTGTTTCGTTGCCGAAAATGTTCCTATGACCGGGAGCACAAATTATGGATAAGTCGAGTTGACCTCCCAGTGAGCTTTAAGCCTTCCTCGCTTTCTTTGGTACGCTGGAGTTGATATTTAGCGACGACAAGGCTGGTAGAGTCGCATGGCTGTCTGTGTAAATGTTCGCTTTCTGTAGCCTAACCTAGTTGTTCCATAGAATACAATAGGACTTCTCTAAGCCTAGTACTCCCGCTTGGAAAATGCTAGCTGAGTTTAGTAGAGGAAAGATAGTGAGATAACAGTATAGTTGGAGTATACTCTTGTTCCTACTCCACAGTCTATTTTGCACCCATCTTCTAAGACCTCCAGAGAAATTTTCTTAGAAAAATGTTAATGTATAATGTTAGTGTTTGAGCTCTCTCCAGAAGGTCACTTATAAAATTTGTGAAATACGTATTAAAATCATTGGCATTAGTGGATGTTAGAGGGTTTGATTTAAAAAATATATTCATCGGAGTTTCTTATTAGAAATCTCCTAAGAAAAGACACACACTTCTCCAAGTTATATACATATATACTATTTTTTTAATGATTTAACTTTGTTCTGGAAACATAAAACTTGTGTATTTGCCGAGAAGAATAGACTTTGTTATTAATCATCATCATTAGCCTCATAAGCCATTGCTTGAAGTTGGTTGCGGAAATGGAATCGAGCGAGGTAAAAGCTTTATTTCCACCGAACAATCATATTCTAAAAGAGACGAATCAAAAATTATAGAAAAAAACAATTCTTAGATCGTAACTACAAAACTATTTGTTGCAATTTTCTTGGTAAGGTCCTTCACCTAGTTTTCCGTACACCTGTAGTGTCAACAAATTAACCCCTTTTGTTTTAGTTTCAGGTTTCAATTAATTCAATCGAATAATGAGGCATGCAACGCACCTATGCCATACTTTTGCAGCTAAATCAGCTAGGACCTAATTAAAGCCACGTAAATGACGGAGGGGATGTGGGTAATGGCAAGGCATCAAGGCCACTTGCTTGTTTCACTTCGCTACTTTGTCTCACACGCATGCAAAGGCAACAGCAAGCAAAAGAAAAATAAAACGCCAACTAACAACTAATTGATGGAGTTGTTAAAGCGCTCACAGGTGAATTATGAATCCAGAGCTGGCAGGTGAGCCACCCCACAGCACACTAACGAGCTTAGCAGCTCACTTGCCAGCTGATTATGCATAATTTGTTATGACAAAATGAGTTAGTGCAACATTGTGTGTATACTTCCAAATGCTTCACCTCACTCACGTCCTCATTCGCATTGCCATCGCACGGGCGAGTAGTTGGTGCACAGGCGGACAAGGTGGGAGAAGGGGCTGCAGCATAAATTAAAATTCCATCCTGTTTTGACGTTTTAGTTGATGTTTTAATTATTTTGCGTGCAAAGCGGAAAATTCATGGGGCACGCACCAACTTACATATGTATGTATGTATATACAGATACACAAGTCACACATAGAAGTTGTTAGTTTTTTATGATTTATGAGCATTTTATAGCTAGTTCTAGTCTAAGCGTGTGCTAAAGTTGGCCTTTGAGTAATGCTTGGCTAAATTAAGTCACCGAAAATTGGGAAGTGATTAATTAGCACATCATAATTCTCGCGGCACACGACAATTTCGCCGCTAATAACAGCCAAGCGCTCCATTAGGCAAGCTATTGTGTGTGTGTGTGTGCGTGGATATTGGCAGCTTTCAGAAATTATTCAAAACGATAAAAATATTTGTTCGCCAAACGCATGGCGGCAAAGAAATGCGGAAAAGTTTCGGGAGAAATTAATTGAAAGCGGAAATGTAAGCCTAGCGGTGTGAGGCGCAGACACGATTTAGCTTTTATGAGGCCCTCTGCGTCGAATACTGTACCTAAATGCATACGTAGTATGTAATGCCATATAATAATTAAGCTAATGCGTCAAAGTTGCCATAAAATTTACATTTTGGCTGCCCGCTCATTTCTGTCGGCTTCCTCGCGCTCCTTAATTGCGCTTGTTGTTGTTGTTTTTATAACCCGCTTAGCCATTTAGCTCCACTCAAAATACTCCGATCGGTGCCGTAATCGGCTTTGCTTGTCATAATTAGTGCGTGCGCACTATGCGCAACAACAACAACAACAACTATTCTTCGTTACAGTCATCCTTTCGCTCTGTGTCACAACAAATGTTTAATAACAAGCAGATTTGTAAAAATATTCTTGTTGCAGTGACATTTTCCATAAATGCACGCAAACATTCTCAGAAAATCTGCTGCACATACGCATACACACACATTGGCTTACATATATTTCTGTAAATGTAAAATTATTTTACCTTTAATTGAAAGTATGCATGTATGTGCATGACCAGTCACCGATATTCCCAAGCTTTGTATTTTCCTGTTCGATTTTTGACAACTTAAGCTTGGATTGATTTAAATTGACAGTTCGATTATTGAGATTTTTGTTTGTATGCGCATTATTTATTATTATTATTGTCTGCCTTTGCTGTAAGAATATTATTATATATGTGTTTAAGTACATATATACATATGTACACTTGCATGTATGCATGTGTTAAGGAACAGCTTGTCTGGCATCGAAGCAGATGATGAAGAAGGCGGAACAGGCTCAGGTGAAATTTGAAACCGTTAGTTAGGTACACATGCGCTTAGCTGAAGAATTTACATGGTGTAGACACGTGATTGATTGCACAGATTTAATTAGATTTAGAGTTGTATTTCATTAGGGAGAGTATCGATGTGATTTTCGGTTTGTTAATAACGTCCTCGTAAAAGAGAACCATATATAAATTTAATACTTTTTTAGATTACAAAAATTATAGAGAGACTCTCACTTCAGAAACCGCTCTGCTGATTAAATACTTTGAAACTTTGTTTAGTTTTCCGAATTGACTGTCTTGGATGATATACCAGCTATGAAATCCAGCTGAAGGTGTTTTAGTCATCTGAAAAAATTTTGCTGTAACTTAATCTAACCTGATTATTATATATTTCGTAGACGCATGAAGTCCTTAATATTAAAAATTTTATGAAAGAATAGTTAAGAAACCTTTCCAAAATTCTCCCCATGTTTTTTAACGATCTCTATAATTTCATTTACAAATACAAAAGATTTCATAGCAGAGCTTAATTTTGATTATTCAGTTTGTATCACTGATATATCAGGTTGTTCAATAAGTTCGATAAGAGAGGGCGTTGCTACTGGCCATATTTTATGTTTTATCTTCATATGAACGTATGTGAAGTTTCATTTCAATCTGTCATTTCATTCTTTGTTTACAAGTCATTTAGTGTCACCGTGTCACATAATTTTTTTATAATGGAAAAAATTGAATAACGTGCAGTGATAAAACTCATATTTTTGGATGGTGTGGCATCAAAAGAAATTCACGAATGAATGTTAGAAGTGTTTAATGATTATTCACCTAAAAATAGAACACTAGAAAGATGGGTGGCGGTATTTAAACGTGGTCGTACAAGCCTTGAAGACGACAATCGTCGATTGACGGAAAGAGATTTAGTAGATGCTCTACACATCACATTAGGCAGTATGAACCATATTTTAAGTGAAATTTTGGGTTTTAGAAAACTGTGTGCACAATGGGTGCCGCATTCGCTAACAATGGAACAAAAACACATTCGAATGCGACGTTATCAGCTACTTTTGAAGCGTTTTAAAAATGATAAAATTGATTTTGTGCATTGATTCATCACTATGGATGAGACCTGGGTCAATCACCATGATCCTGAATCAAAACAAGAGGCTAAAGAGTGGTGTGAACCTGGTTGTTCGACTTCGGAACGCGTTTTCCTCGAAACTTTGTTTTTGAAGTCGGTTGGCGAAATTTCTCGAGAACTACCTCAACTGATCTTCATGAAATTTTACACATATTTGAGATACAATTCTTAAAGAATTTTTTTCGATTACAACTATTTGAAAAAAATGTCACGTAATTTTCACTGAAATTTAAATTTTTTTTAATGTCTGTCAAAAATCCAATTTTCTGCTTTTTTTTCCTTCGTCCACGTTCTAAGCTAAAGTTTTAACTAAAACACGTATTTTTCACTTTAGATGATCCTGTGAGGAGCTAGACTGCCAATGCGAGCACATCCTTTTTCCGAGGGGTCATCGGATATGGCTTTGCAATGGCTGAGTTTATAAAATATTTTTTTCCAAAAATTTCAGAATTTCTTTCTTAATAGTGTACGTTGGTAAGAATAAACAATTCTAATAAAACATTTAATTGTTTATATGAGAAAAAATTTGCTAAAAAAGCTATTTTTTTACCTGAGAAAACCCATGTAACCCCTTAAACGGTATTTTAGATCAAAACTTTCGAATGGCAATAATAAAGTCGGTCTAATCTTCGCTATGCATTTGAATTAAATAGTTAAAGACCAACAAATAAAATAGTAAGGAAATAACCTCAAAAAACGAAAAACCCTGCTTAAGGTTTGTGCAGACTATCTACCATACGAGTATACTTGGAAGGGAAAATTATATGAACGGATTTCAATGTTTTATATTCAACTACCAAATCTTGAGAAGTTATACAGAAAACTTCAACGAAAGAGCCAAAAAGAATCATATCACTTCAAGAACAATGTGAGATTCCGTTTATTAGCCGAGCGCCCAATATATTATTTTAATTCTATTACTCAACAAAATAATTTTATAATTTCTACATTGTTTAACTAAACAAATCATTTATACCGCACAAAATGTCGTACCAATACCCTGAAGTCATTAACCAAATTGATTTTGAATAACTAATCTCCACCACGCTCGGCAATTATGTTCTCACACGACCACTTCATGCACTCAACTGATTTCATTTTCTAATCAGTGGATACGAGTTTCCCACTAGAATTCCAAATTATCGCTTTCATTGTGTTGATTGAATCATCAAGTGGCTATTTATGACCAATTTCATCACACCATTTGCGGCGATCTGTCCGTCTCCCCATTAAGTAATTCAGTTAATAGAACATATTGTTAGGAAAACTTGGTCCGTGCCTCACGGGAATCATACGAACACATTTCGGTAAGAATGATTACTGTTGTTCTTGTAAATGCTTTAGCAGGAGACCTTTTAGCTGAGCATACCCAAGGGAATTGTTGGCTTGTGGTCATATTAGGCAAGCTAGAAGTTAAAAATATTATTTATTGGTGGATTACATATATGAAATAAAAATTCTAACTGTACTATATAAAGTATAGAAATTTTCATATTTTTTATTATATTTTAAAATATTTGCTAGATAAAAGTCTCGATTACAAAACTCAGCTCTTGCTGAGAGATGGTTTGAAGTTCTCTATCTCGCTCGGAGTAAAATTAATCACCAATTGCTTCTATAGCGAGCCTAAAGCATTAATTTTCATATTAAGCAACGGATTTGGCTGACTGACGTTTTCGAAGTGTCTTTCGGTCATAATTGACCGGAACGTAGAGCAGAGTTTTTTTGTTACTAGCCTCAGCTAAAGATAACCCAATCATTTTATGGTGTGACCATAAACACTTGCGTTGTCGTGGTGAGAACTCAAGGATGCCGAGAGGGTGATGCAGAAAAATAAATAGTTCAGCCACAGATGACAAGCATATAACAAATGAAACTTTTTTACGACGCCATCTGAAGCCGAATGGTGAAAATGAGTGCGAGTAAAAACGTGGCAATGGAAAAAATGAACTCCGAACCGATTGCTTCACGAGGAAAGTGAAAGAGAATTTGCGCTGATTGAGATGAATAGCAAAAAAGAAAATTGCACGTAATAAATAATAGAAGGACAAGCAAAAAGGAAAGGGGTGGACAAGTGTACTTCCTCTTGAAGCGGACTGTCACAGCTAAACTTCGGTTGCACGGAGTTGGTTTGGAGCTCTTTAAGGATGCAATCACACGCCGAATTAGCCACAGACAGTTAATGTGGGAGTTCGACAGCATGTTGTGTTGCAAGAAAGCTATTTGCCGCCAAATGTGTGTCATAAATGTAGTATGTGTGTGTGCTTTGTTTTATGCTTTCAATTGTTTGAAGAAAAGGGTTAATTAAAGCTTAACGCATTGGAAAAACTAGATAATTACAGTTAATTAATACAAAACCAAAAGGCCGCAACAAAAGATTGATTGACTGCATCGAATCGCGTTAGAAAGTGTTGAATAGAAAGCAGCGCATTCGATGCGAGCGTTTTGTGAAAGCGGAAGTCAGTTGTGCACAAGTGAGTGTTCATATGTATGTATGTACATTAGAGTGATTATTGAGGAATACAAAAAAAAACATAATAGATATGGGGTTTTCACAAGTCTCATAAAGTTTTTTTTGCGTTTGGTACTTTTTTAAACGGAAAAATAGGTTCCTAGACACGTAGAATTAAATATATACGGAGATTTATAGTTTAATGATTTTAGTTTGCTAGGAGATTTGTTTCTAAGAAAGCCTATTATTTAATAAATATATAAGAAAATGTACAATTCTTGATTTTATATACTTTAGTAATCGGAGTTTCATTTTGAAAAGTACTGAACACTGAAAAAAGAAATTTAACGGTGAGCAAGAATTTTCAGCTTAAAAATAGGTTGAATACAAAAACCAAAAAAAAAAAAACAAAATATTAATACCTTAGATGACTACCGTAAATGATAGAAATACTTTAAAATTTTAGTTTTTGACAAAAGGACCGTCACATAAGCAACCATGACATCGCTAAGGAACTTAACATTCGTGACCAAACGGCTGGCTACAAAAAGAAGCTCAATGTTTAATATATTTAATTGACCGAATTAACATCTGCGATTCTTTGCTGAAACGAAATGAAATCGAACCATTTCTGAAGCGAACGGTAGCAGGCGACGAAAAGTGGATCAAACACGATAATAGTGTGCGAAAGGATCATGGTGGTGAAGCTCAACAAATGGTCACAAAGCCCGGATTGACGCCTTGAAAGGTTATGCTGAGTGTTTGGTTGGATTTCAAACGCATCATCCACAATGAACTGCTTTAGTCTGATCGAACGATTGATTCTACATTTTACTGTCAACCACTGATGAGATTGAAGCAAGCAATCGAAAAAAACGGCCAGAACTGATCGACAGAAAGGGCTTCGTCTTCCATCAGGACAACGCTGGACCACACACATATTTGATTACTCGACAAAAACTGGAAAAGCTTGGCTGGGAAGTTTTGATGTATCCATAATATAGCCCTGACCTTGCACCATAGGACTATCATTTATTTCGGTTAATGCAGAACTCCCTTAATAAAGTAAAGTTGGCTTCAAGAGAAGCCTGTGGAAATTACTTGTCGCAGTTTTTCGCCGAGAAACCAGAAAAGTTTTGCATTGCTGGAATAATGTCTCTAGCGGAAAAATGGCAAAAAGTGGTCCACCAAAATGATACATATTTGGCTCATTCAAGTTCATTATAAACACAAAAAAATAAAAAATAAGTTGAAATTTGATTAGAAATACGAAAAGACTTTTCCGAACCAACATTTACAAATACATTCATGGCTCCGTAGCAAACAAAATTGATTTTTGGAAACTCAGAACTGGAATGAAGAAGTAGGCGCAAAGTATCCAAAGCCAAACAAATTAAAACGAAACTAATTTTTAGATTTTCATTATATAAATCTACTTATATGTACCTATGTCAGTATATGACCGCAGGCGTCCGCCTGTCACAGGTTGTTACCGCAAAGTGCAATTTACGAAATGTTTAATAAATGAATACTCACAAAAGCGATCTAAAGTAAGAAAAAATAAGACAACGCTTGTCTATTTCCATTTCACATGTGACCTGGGGTTTAGTTGTGCGTGTGTAATGATAAATTAATGTTGAACAAATTTTCTTAACTTTGTTTGCAGAAGCACATTTTATTGCGAATAAATATAAAGCAAAGTAATGGCAACCAATAACCGCACAGGAACTATCAATTACAGTGCTAAGCAAAATGATTTAATCAGAGCATAAAACTGTCAAATAAAATTTGTGTGCCGCCCACTTTGCCAATGAGCCGCCACAAATATGCTTACTTCATAAAAAAAAGATGAATATATGGTTGGTATGTATGTATGTATGTATGTATGTATTTAGTTGATAGAAGGTGGTAAGACGCTGAAGCGCCTAAACCGCCAGCACATACATACGTCACCTTCAATGTCCCACAATCCGCAGACACACACACTCACATGCAGACTGGCAATCAATTTTGTTCAAGGATGCAGTCCTTGCCCATATATATCATATAAATATGTATGTATATAGTCTCATATGTACATACGCAAGTCTTCTGGCTGGTTTTTGTTGGGCGCTCGCTCAGGTATCCATCTCGTTAAAATGCCGAAAACAAATAAAAATGGCATTTCACTAACAAATAAAATGGATTTTTATTGCATTCGCTATTGCTTTTCGCTATTTTATACAATTTCTCGTGCCGTTATTGTTATTTTTATTTATTCGTATATTTATTTATTTTTTATTTCGTTCGCTTTATTGGAGTTTTTTTATTTGTTTGCTGATTCGATTTCATTTTGTTGTTTTTCGGTTGTCCTTTGCGTTGTTATATTGATTGCCTTCTGGAGTTATTGTTGTTGGTGGCGGCGCAATATTTGGGCTACCAACTAAAATACACACAAACATGTGAGTGTATACATATACATATATACTTCGGTACATAATGTGTGGCGTGTTGCACATGTCACGCCAGCGCAGCCAATTTCACATATTCATTCCACAATAAATTAGCTCGTGTGTTCATACATACGTACATATACATACGTTAAGGTGTGTGCATGCATATCGGCGTGCAAGTGTGTGCGTTTGTGGCTCAAAGTGCACTCGTACATGTCAATCTCATGCCAACATTTATTACTCGATTTGACTTTTATTTTTCCTAATACCCATTCAGCGATCACCATTTTGTGCTCTCATTTACATACCAATAAATTATTGTGATTTGTCCAATTTTTCCCGTTAGCGTTACCTGTGTTTGTCGAAATTTTATATCCGCCGCATTTAGAAATCAACAAAAGCAATCGTAAAGATTGCGATAAGCAAATTTTTGTAATTCTATACTCATTGAATAATTTTCCATAACTGCTGAGACATACACACATACACATATGCATATACATACATATAAAAGTTTGTGTTAAGTGTAGGAGCTGGAATTATTTATACAAGCTTTGGGAAGAGGTAATCTGCATAAATTTACAATATAGATTCGAAATAGTTATAACAATTGTATTGTCTGTATTTCAAAGAGAACTTAAAGTACTGTTAAACTGGGCTCTCTTATACTACTATAAGCAAAAATACTAAGACTTTGTTCATAATATTCTTATTCTTATTTTATTCTTCAAAATCTATGTCGTCACCGTCAAAGTTGTCCCACTTGGCCCCAATACACTTGTGCCGACGTTTTCCAATCCTAGAAACAGTTGCTGAAGTCAATTTCTGGTATAGACTTCAATGCGCCTAGCACCACACCTCGATAATCCTAGAAAACTGTCAATATAAGTCTAATTTTTTACCTGCTATGTGTGTTTTTCGGCCGATTGATCGTCTGTTTCCGGGTCGTAAGCATAGATCACAAGACTCAACGCCAGTAATAATACGTTTCACGACATCCTGGTGGTCGCTTGATTGAAATTAAGTGATTTCGGAACCACTTTTTATAAGCCCGAATGATCCTTCCGATATTACAACAATACCAGTAGGATCTCTGATTGTCCATTCTCAAGCACAAATTTCTTTATGTTTTTGAGGGATTGATCATCAGGGGATGTTGATGGCCGTCCTGTACTTGCTTCATCGTCAAAGCGTTCTCGACCCTTTGAATAATTTGTACCAGTAAAAAACACTCGCTCTCGACAAATAATTATCACCCATGGTCTTCTCCAACATTTTGAACATTTAGGCAATAGAAATATGATTTCGCACACAAAATTTAATGAAATGTCTTTGTTCACTCATCGTAAAAATCGCCGAATGCACATTATGTACTTCAACCTAAACTGTACTAAAATCGAAAAAAATATTTCGATGAATGAATTTTATGAAATGAAATTTAAATTCAAAAGTCTTATCATTTCTTGCTCAACTGGACGAAAACAAATAAAACAACCAAAATCTGTTTAGCAGATCCATAAGACACAGGTGACTGGGCGACTCACCTGATGAAATTATGCGATGAATTCACGATATTCACTGATTACTTCATGCCAAACGTGAATTCGTGATAAAGACTCCCCAAAACACTTTTAAGCACAAAATTTCTAGTAAACATGTTATTAAATTTTTTCCCAGCAAAAATTGCCAGAGAAACTTTTCACGTGGTGAAAAAACATCTATCAAACATACACTGATTGACTTATACAAGTAACACGTTGTACCAATCGAGGGAAAAAATTTTATCAATTCGGCCACAGTTTAAATGAACCAGTCCGGGTCAAATTTGATCATCAAGGTACAGAATGGCCTAAAATATAAATTCAATGAGAGAGAAAGAATAAGATTCATAAATGCTCCCTCTTATGTCTTGCATAATGATCTATGGCAATTTTGTGAAGATATCTTGTCAAATCAAAAATTTTCCCTTACAAAGACTTGAGCTAGATCGGTCAGTTTGTGAGACAACTATATGCTATATGCCGTGAAATAAGCTGATACTTGGAAAGTACTAGTCTGCTAATGCTGCTAGAAAAGTACGTGTGCAAAAATTCTGATTTAAGCAAAAACTGAGGGACTGGTTATCAATAGGCAGATAGATGGCCACTGAACATCTTGTTGATCTTTTATACATATATATTTTTTATAGGATCTCCGCCGTTACCGTCAGGGTAAGCGTATAAAAGCTATATTTTTTTATCGAAAACGTAAGATCCGAAATTTAGAAGTTACCAACCTTGACTCCATCAAAGAAAGAATCGCAGCACAATTGCGAATGCGTCTTAGCATTGTTCTAGTTAATACTCTCTACTCTCGTTTGGCGAATCGAAGATAGCTATGAAATCATATCTCTCCTCCTCAACTTGTACATATATTACTTACACTAACATAAAGCTTCTCCAGTTTAATTGCTTTAACCATTCTAAGGGTCTTAGTTATTGTAGGACGATATCCCGACAGATCCCTTAGAGTATCTTCCAAACATCTCACAAGGTATGAGATAATATATCAATGCTATATTATAGCGATTTCATTAATACATATATACATACATATATGTATGTATGCGAATGCATGTTAAAGGAAATATATTAACATTCTCGGAATTCTTACAATGACACATAAAATGTGGCCATTTAAATTTAGATTACAAACTATTGTCAATGTGAAAAGGCAAAAGGATACTAACAACTCATTGAAATGCAATTTACCGCAACAAAAAACCCAATCAAACTTTTTAAACTAACATTTAACAATTCTATTACGGAGCGAATAAACCAACTAACGGAACGACAATCAGCCGCACTCAATTGCAACCAAATAAATAAATAAATGCAAATAGTTATAAGCCAACAACAACAATAGCAACAACGAGAGAAAGAGCAACAAGAACGATTCCAATAAACTTTGAAGCAAATATATGAAAATGTGAATGTGATTTCGAAAACGAAAACGAAACGAATATTATTGTAAGCACATAAAAGTTTTCCATTTGATTTCGAAAAAAGGAAGTGAGCGATGCATAACGAGGGCAGCAGCTCGGCTGGGGAGGGCAGAGGCAAAACGAAACTTAATCAAAACAAATTTCCATCTAAACCAGCAATGTGAGCCCACAAACCACTAAACCGAAGCAATTTAACCAGGCAAATGCAAGCAAAATACCTAAACGACACGAGACCGCTTCCGTTGCCTCGGCCCACCACAAGCCCCCCCACTTCCACACTGCCGGTCGCTGCTAGGCTCCGCAAATGCTCGCATGTTGTTGCCCTCCATTTAACCGCAAAATGATTTGAGTATTTTACAAGTTTGCCCAAACAAAGCAGGGAGGGCCTGGGCTGCAACCCGCTCCCTTGTGGTACTGGGAAGGGTTGAGCGGCGGCGCATCTTGGTATTTGACACAATTTGAATTCGTGTCAATTTGACAAAGTGACACATAGGGGCCGAACGCCATAAAGCGCCATCTATAACTGCTGATAAACCAATTGTGCACGTGATGAAATTTCAAATGAAATTTCAATTCACGACGAAAAATGCTCGCAGTCACAATTTGCAGCGCGGCGAACCCCTTTTACGACCGACAAGCGCCAAGCGCCCCTCCCACTTGTCACGAACCCCAAACGCAGTTATATCATTGCAATTCCATTCTACGATTCTGTCTTACAGCCACAGTAATTTAGCGTTTGCTTTGACTTCGGCGTTTGCGCCGGCGAGGAGAAAGGTGCTCGCACTCATAAGAAGTGTGGGGTGCAAAGTGGCTGAAAATTCACCAACTTACGTGCTGTATACGTATGTTTATATATACGCGACTCAACCGTGTTTGTCTGTGGCTGTTTGCCACTTTGTGTGGCATGAACTGAGCGTGTGTGGGGCGCGCAACTTTGAGCGAGCAAAGTGAGACGACATTTTTATTGCAGCGCGTTGTGTTGGTGTGGTGACAATTTTTATTTACGTCCTGTGGTTGTTGCTGGTGTAATGTTTAGTCAATAAAAATGATTTGTCAAATCACGAAATTTGATAGTCTCTGCGCGGGGTTGCTGGCGGCGGTCCTAAGGCCTTTTCGATTAATATAAAAACTATAACGGAAATAAATAATTCGTGTGTACATACAAATGTTTCAAAAAATGTCCTGAGGCGATGGTTTTAAAATATATTATAAACAAATTGAATTCAGTAGAATTTTTTTTTCTAAGAATATTTATTTATTGGATACAATTTTTAATTGAAATATTTTAATGAAACATTATGCGACGAAATGGTTGTGATTCTCAAAAAGTCTTTTTCTGTTTTCTTTCATTTTCTCTTGCCGAGAACGATTTTCCATGTTTCGAAAATTTTCCCATGGGAACCTTATCATTTTTATTAAATAATAAAATTAAAGTCTGTTACTTGAGAGCAAAAAAATTATTGAAAGATAAAGATATTTCGTGTACTGCTAGGATAGTCTAAGCAACTCTGCGGCTAATCTAAAAGGTTAGACCACCAAGCATTGACAGATACGTAGTAGATCCAGTCAATATTTAATCTCCTGACATGGTTTAATGGTCAGATATATGCACTACTTACTTTTGGGTTTGCTTTCAGCTTTCGACTAACCTCAAAATAATAGCGAAAGCACGCCAGCTACAAAAAAGATTTGATGATAAAATGTTCGATGACGAGTCATTCAGCATTTTATGAGATCAAGTCGCATAGCAATGGTGTGGCAGTGGCGCAGATATTAGTTAAAGGGTATTTTAGTCTAGTAATTTGAAAAAAGCGTTTTTTTTACAAAACTCGATAGTTGAGATTGTCAAAAATATCTCCCTAAAAATTTTTCGAAATTTTTTATTTTTTCACATTTTTTTCGAAATTATGGCTGCTTTATTGCCGTGGTAACTGGACGTTAATGTAAAATTTTAAACGACTATTCTCGAAACAGCTTCGATTTCTACATAACTGATTCCCTTGAAATTTGATAAAAATCCTTATTCTACATCTCTCTATCGTGCCTGCCTAAGATTTTAGAAAATTTTAATTTTGAGTATTCAAAATAAGATATTAAAATTATTTTTGAAGTCTACGCCTTTTTGTGAGTTTTTTCTTTGGCAAAGGTCAATCCAATAATTACATCTTTGCTAATGAAGAATTTCTTTAATATGTTTGTTGTAGATTATACGAGAGTTGGAATCTTGTCAACTAGGAACCACCGTTTTTGTTTTTTTGATTATTTGATGTTTTGATAATTTCGTCTTAGTTTGAACAATGCCGATGATTCATCTTATTTCCAGGTAAAGGAGGCTAAGCCTTAAAACTTTTTAAATTCAGGAGACTTACTGTATTATCGTCACATATCAGTCGGAATCTGAATTGTTTTTTTTTTAAACGGAAAAAGGTGTACTTATGGCAAGGATCTCTTATTTACTTTGGTAACTCCAATAATTGTTAAGGGGGAATGCTGATATCTAACGTTCTAAAAGACAATTCCTCGACTTCAACTAGTTTAAGATATCTTAGAAAAGCAAATTCTCAAACATATTTATATATTTCACTATCGTTTAACCACTTTAAGCATATTTTTCCTTATATAATTTGTCTTCAAACTTCATCGTGTCAAAGCTGCTGGTTAAGAAAGACCATAATTTAATCAAAATCAAAATATTTCCAATAACAAACTTTCCCAATGCTGCCATTCAACCTGAGGACTCGTCTTCGGCTTATGAACTTCTTGCATGGTTACATTTATTGGGCTGTGAGGGGTTTCCACGCAAGTTCCGTTTGGCATTCTTTTTCGTAGACGAACACACATATGCACATACAAGCATTATTTGTTTGTGATATTATTTGTTTTCCCCAAAAAAATGAGAGACATAAATATATGGCAAATGCCTTTCGTGCGTGTTTTTTATGTTGCACTCTACACTATGGAATTTATGAGGCTCTGTCGCAATTTACCACCAACGAAGGCGACACCGTAGACGTTACCACAATTGCCGGCAAGCGCAAACAAGTTCATCGCGCCGACGACATGGTTTCGGTATGCTCATTGCCCATATTTGTCTTGCTTAAAAGTTGGCGCTTCTTATGAGTTACGGGGTTACGGAGTTATTTGCACACCGAGGTGAGGTTATAACTTAACTCCTAATTTGTGGGTCTCCCCGCGACTCTGGCTGCAAGCGCTCCTTCTGCAATCGCTTGGCTGTCTTAAGCGATTGAGACATAAATTTTAAATAAGAATAGCATATTTTTTACCGTTATTCGCACTAACTTGCTATTTTATTTGGCTGTATGTTTGTATGTATTGTGGATATTTGCATTTTGGGGAAAACAGTAGTTATTGCTCAGCCAGCACTATATTTACATTTAACGGGACTTGTCTTTTTAACCACAAACTTTTTACAAAGCTTTTAAGTTCCATAAATCACTGTCAAAAAACTTAATTGGATAAGCATGGCTCATATATATACATATGTAAATATCTATATTCACGTTCTTCATGTAGCCTCGATATTTGTATTTGGTTAAAATGAATTACGAACGGAAATTAACCAATTTCCTACGAAGTGAGACTGCGTACGAAATATTTGGCTAAGGTTTACACTTACGAACTGTTTGGGAATATATATGAATTCACAAGGTAATATATAATACATATTCGGAAATTGAAATAATCGATAAAAGTAATGTATTTCAAATATTCTTTAGGAACCGTATAATAGTAACTCTCCACTTTAACCCTGTTTTATTGAAAAAAAAATTTACATCACTATTTCAGAATTTCTTCAGCAATGTGGAGAGTCACTAGTACTGCATCAAAAAATCGAACTATGTTTTGTTGTTTTATTAAACTCTAGAACACCTCTACAATATTGTCCTAAATTTTTGATCCGAGAAATAGCTTCGAAGATACAGCCTTGAGAGCTTGTGCGTTCGAGACTAGGCTAAGTGCGCCGTCTTTAAACGTGTTTTTCTTGAAAATGTGCTTTTAAAGTTGGTTGGCAAGATTTCTCGACTACTCAACCGATCTTCATGAAATTTGACATAGATCTTAGAGATATAATTCTTAAAGACTTTGACGAAGGCGTTTTTATGAATGTCTGCCAAAAATCCAATTTTCAGTTTTTTTCCTTCGTCCAAGTTCTAAGTTAATGTTTGAACTAAAACACTTATTTTTTCACTATAGATGATAAAATATTTAATTTTTTATATGAGAAAAAAATTGTTGGAAAAAGACTGATTTTTAACCGAGGAAACCAATGTAACCCCTTAATAGGATCCATATAATAGTAAATCTCGACATTAACCCTGTGTTATCTTAAAAACAAATACTCTCATCAACATTTCAGAATTTCTGCAGTAATGATGAGATCTTCGAATCGCCTTTGTACTTTTCATTGGTAATACATCGGCTGCGATCTTATCCAGAACCAAGCTCGAGATATCTGTAAACCTGAATTTGGGTATGAAGAAACCTGCTTGATTAAAGAACCACCCTTTGGCTTATTTAGATTGGGTGCGAAACTATATTGGCAATAAATCGTGATATGAGGAAGTTAATACACAAATCAAGAAGAAGATTAATACCAATTTTAATTACTGATTTTATATACAAAAACTTAGAGGGATGCTCCAACCCTGACTATCAAAAAAAAAAATGGCAAAATTTCGGCATCAAATTTAGCAGTCATTCTTAACCCTTTCCCAATAAATTGTAGCTCACCTGCACTCTGACTTCGGGCAAATTGACTTTCATAGCTAATTCCTCGCGTGAGTACACATCCGGATAGTGCGACTTCTCAAAAGCTCGTTCCAGTTCGTGGAGTTGATATGTTGTGAATGTTGTGCGATTCCGGCGGTGTTTCTTCTTGGAACAATTGTCATCTTGAGCTGGAGAATTGAATAAAAATAATTTATTACAAGTTTTTAAAGCAGGGTAAGTTAAAAAATTATATTTAGAGTCACGATAGCTGTTGCTCACTAAAATCTCTTCGAAGAGCACGGAGCTTAAATTAGGAAGCTATTTTACTATATTATAGTACATGAGTGCATACGATCAATAAGGTTTTTCTTTATTACTGAAGGATTCATGGTTAGCGTTGGCTGCGCTTAAACAGGCAAATAATTTTGCGAAAATACTTTACGAACTTAATAACAATTTAATTTGGTGGCACCAAAAGCGCAGACAAATAATAACTATAGAATTGTTAATACCTTCATCGTCGCTGCCGGAAGTTATCTTTTCGCCTTGCTCGCTGGAGTTAGTCTGATTCAAGTCTTCGCTGGATGCACAGCTGCCATTCACCACGCTATCGGCGTCATTCAGCCGATCCGGACCATCGCCGCCGGACCCGCTGCCGCCGATCAAGCGATAATCGTCCATGTGACGCTGCTGAAACTGTTGCTGTTGTAGTTGTTGCTGCTGTTGCTGTTGTTGCTGCTGCTGCTGTTCCAACGCATTACAATTGCCATTTAATGACTGCTGCTGCACCTCTTCGAAAGTGCGCGCACGTATGCCCTCGAAGCTCTTCATTGCATAATTTTCTAAAGCATTTCCGTTGGCTAATTTCGACTCATTCGCCTCGCCGCCATCCAAGTCATCACAGTAGGAAACGGAGGATTTGCGTTTTAATCCACCAAATTGCAGTGAAGCAGCCGACGCACCGACATTGTTATAATTCGATGACGGCGAAGCTGATAGAGCTGCGGGCGACTGCGGCGATGTAACATCAATTGTGCCCGACATATCGCCCTGTCCGTCCTTCATGTCGTCCTCATCGCCTGCGTCGATCTCACCGCTGGCCGAGAGCGAAGACATGGAACGCTCATCGTAATCGAGCAGATTGTGATGATTGTTGGCGAGTGCGTTGCCGCCGACTGTCACAGCGCCACCGCTGCCGCCGCAAAGTGCACTGGAGCCATTGGCGAGACTGAAATACGAAGCGGCGGCGGCGGTCGACTGATTAGCCAATGTCGGTTCCGACGACGATGATTTGGCGAATTTTTCGAATTTTTGCTCTTGTTGCGCGTGTGCCTGCGCTTGTGCCTGGGCGTGTGCTGCCAATGCGGCCAAATGCTGTTGGTGACTGTAATGTGATGGCGGCGGCGGCGGAGGCGGTGCGCCGGCGTTCGGTGAGTTATGATGCGGGTGCGAGGGGTGATGATGGTGATGCAGTGCCGCTTGTAAGTGGCTTGCTTCGACCATTTGATGCATCGAATTGAGATAATCACCGCTGCTCATGGACGGACTGGTGCGTGTGCTGCCCGAGTCGGTGCTGCCGGACTCGAGTGGTGGATAGTTTAAATGACTGTTGGCGCCACCAGCGGCGTTGTTAATGTTTTGATGCGGAAAGCTCATCATTGCATTGTGATAGTTGAGCGGTTGGTGGTGCGGGTGATGTGGACCGGTGTGGTGTTGTGGCGGTGGCGGTGTGCCTAAATGCAAGGCGGCAGCATGTTGATGGTGGTGCGCGGGCGGCGACTGCATGTTGGGGAATGCGCCGTGTTTATTGTGTGTGGACTGTTGCAGCATTGAGGCCATGTGATTGTCCATATTGCGCAGATGCGCCAGCGACATGTTGCAGCGCAAATCGGTGGCGTCATCATTAGCTGTGGATGAGAAGTTATAAGTGCATGAGTGATTGAGTTGACTTAATTTTTTTTGGCAAATTACTTAAAAGCTGCAGATTTTCTGTGAATGGACTTTAGTACTTATATCAGCATAGTGACTTCATGTGTTGGCCAATTTGATGTTCTTATGGAGTCTTAGTTTATATAAAAGTGTCTAGTTAGAGCAGTCCGAGGGACCTTTTATAATAACAACTTTCAATAAAAATTTTTAGTTCGATCTCTTAGTGATTCTGACCTACTATTTTATGGTCAAGCTGCATCATGTAATAAATATAGCTGAGTCTCGCTGAAGTCAATCCCTATCTTGCTTAACCAGTAGGCAAACGTGGCATGAATGGGATATGGACAGCACAAGTTACTATAACAATTCAGTTTCCGTAGTTTTCGCTGTTTGGCGCCAATTGGGATTTCCAGTATAGCCAGGTCGTTCTCCGGCTGGCCTTTCCAACGGCGTAGAAGTCCTCCTTTTCAAGAGAACTCTCAGAGCTGAAGTGTTTTCGCCCACATGGCACGACATGGCCTAGCCAGCGCAGCCGCTGTCGCTAAATTCGCTGAACTATGTCAATGTCGTCGTATATCTCATACAGCTCATCGCTCCATCAAATGCGATGTTCGTCGTGGCCATAAATCTTTCGCAGGAGCCTTCTCTCGAAAACTCGTAACGTCGACTCATCAGATGTTTGCCATTGTCTATGCCGCTTCACCATAAAGTAGGACGGGAATGATGAGGGACTTATAAAGTTAGCTCCATGTTCGTCGAGAGAGGACTTTAAAGAAATGACATAGGACCTCTAATAAGAGTGCTAACGGGTCACTGACTAATTGGCAGACAATAGAACACCGTACTATGCTCATTGCCAGAAGGAGAAGAAGAAGAGACATATTTTAGTCGAATGATTTCAGTTAAAGTTAAAGCGCTTCATCCTCTCTCAGCTTGACGGAAACTCGATTTACAGAAAAACAGTTCACTCTCTTGATAAGAGAATCCTTAACTTAAAATATACATTCCCACATGTTACTAACAGCACGAATAACCTCTACATACGTCATTGATTTAAGTTTCTCATAATATCGGCCATTACTCAAAGCGCATTAGTGAACCAGGTTAATCACTTGTATAACTTCGAATTTCAATTTGTCTGAGCAGTCAGCGTAAAACTGGTAATTACGTTTTAATTGGACATTTCCCACAGATATCCCATTTCAAGATCCATATTGCCTGACTACTTGCCACACTTTCCACCGACCATCTACCCTCTGATGTGTGTAACTTTTGACCAACCCGCTAATCATATGTTGCGCAACAACTACATATGTATATAAGTGCTTACATATATACATATATATGTGTATATATGGTACATATATATACTTGGTATTTAAGTAAACATGTAACGGAATCAGCGACTGAGCAACCGAGCAAACCAGTCGTTGAAAAAGTCATATATCAGTATTGCCACCCAGGCGATTAACCAGTCGCTTGGTAGACGGTTAAAAGCAGGCGTACATGCAAGCGCATACAAATACAGTTGCTTCACACATATTCATACCGGAGCATGGCAATAAACGGCATTCAATTAGTCGCGTCATATTTACAATGTGCCGCAATAAAAATTCTTAAATGCCGTTTGTTTCAGCCACACGGCATTATTTTAAATGCTCACCCAGAAGCACCGCGTCCGCTAACCAGAAATACCAAAGAGTCTCACATACATAGACATGTGTCGCAGAGTGGTTTGAAGCACGGTTCGCTCGAACAATCGCTCCTTCGGTATTTGCCGAGGGAAAATATCCTGTGACATGCGAGGAAGTCATTAGCTGCTGCAGCGCGGCCAAAGGGTCTCCTAGTTAGTCAACGAGGCGAGAGAGTGGCGTTATCGTGAGTGTGGGTGCCGTGGCGTTAATGATATGTGGAGGAAAGGTAGTGAGTTGCCACCACTACCACCACTTTATTTGCTAACGGTATCGCCCATTGACGGTTTACTAGTCGGCGAAATATTGTAACTTCAACGATTTGAAAATGGATTTATTTTTCCGTGGAACTACTTATTGTATTAAAATGCGCCGAGGCAAACGATATGTGTAACGAGCGGATTGAGCAAAGAGAGTGCCGTGTGTGTGTGAGGCTCAGAGTGTGCTGTGCCCATTTGGTTAGCGTTCGGTGAGTCCAATTAGTGTTTTGAAAAATGTATAATTACGTTGTGTTGAGTAATTGCATTTTGATGTGTTTTAATGCAATTTTCGGTGCGGTTTTGCTCCGGCGCGGAGTCGGGGCGATTATAGATTGCTGCTTCCGATCACAAACCCGCACACGAATATTAGTGGTTGGAATGCAGGCTTGTAACGCCGTAATTTGAGTTGAAATGTAAATTAATTCTTTGATTGATTTCCACACTCTCTCCAAAGTGACTTTCTTTTCTCTATAGTCAGTGAAGCGCTCACTTACACACGCACACGATTTGCTCATTTAAGTTGAAAACCTTTCATTTCGACTTGTTATTTAAGTTAATTGCTGACATGAAATGTAATTAATCGCCTCAAGCATTCGCCAAAATCGCGAAAGTCGGCCTCGTTGATGGCCGTTTAATTGAGTTTACGAAAATTTCATAGACATTTGTTTTCCCGTCGTAAAAGTTACTGAGAGAGTTATTTTCAAGCTGCCGAAAATTATCATGAAACAAAATTTAATAAAACACCAGACTGCACTGGTCCAGGCGAAAACGAAGTCAGTCAATTTTTTTCTTACCGGTTGGGATGATCTATTTTACATTTATGAGTACAAAGAGCGTTTACCGAAAATATCGCGAACTTGTTTTGGTGAGTCTTATTTAACGAATCACTTTCGCTAGGTATGATGACATCGAGAAAGTGTAGGAAGAAGGAGCCTAGTATGGAGACCAAAATATCGTCTGAACAAACTGACTCAAACTGAACCGTTTGAACGGCGTTCGCACCGATTCACTAAAACATGGTCGACTCAAAACGTTTTGGTTTTGGCAAGTGTCAGTGCTAGACTAGTGACAAAAGATGTGAATCTTTTGCAAAAGCTACGTGGAATAGAGGTCATCAACGAGATGCTTGACAAAAATTATTGCTGGATCGAAACGTGGGTTTATGAATATGACGTCGAAGCTATCCAACAATCTTGCGAATGGCTCTTCAAAAATGAGCCAAACGAGGATGTCAGATGTCTTGGGTTAGCTGAGCATGCAAAGAGGTGGTTAGAGTCATGCGGAGACTTGTTGCATGCTGGACATATATTTTATTATTACTATTCGGAATAAAAAGAAGTTTAACCTGCAACAGTATCCAGAACGAAGCTGCGCAAGGGTCAATCTCGTTTTTCGCGGTGACTCCAGCTCTTCGTCTGCAATGGATGGTGGCTTGATCCAAGTACGCCATTCACTACTGAGGGTGCTTATGGTTCCACTTTGAATGGCAGTCAGTGCATGTCTGAAGTTAGTTGCGTCCGAAATCTGATCGGCGTATTGTCTTATGTCGTCGACGTAGTTGAGGAAGGAGCTCTTGATGCTCCGCGGTTCCGCTACAAGCGATTGACTGCAGGGATGATTTCTACGAAAAAACTTCAGCAGAAACCGCTTGGAGAGGACTTAATTATGCTCCTTAACTGGGAATATGCAGATGTTCGATAGGAGACATCAGGAGGCATTCCGTAATAGAGTGCAGTGTCTGATATGCCTGTAGCTTCCTCGTCTGCGTTTCACTGTCACACCTAAAATTTTAAGGTTATTGACAGTCGGAATTTTACGTCATTGACTGCAACATTAAAGTCAAGTCTGTACTCCTTCGACCAGTTTGTGAATATGGTCGCTGTAGAATTTATGGCGGAGAATATTTGGTTCCGTGCGGCGAGGAACCTAGAAAGGTCGGAGAGCAATCATCAGCGTATAGAAATTCCCTCTGGTGTAGAAGTTAAACAGTAACGGTGTGAGAACACCACACTGCGGAACACCCTGCTTAATTCTTCTGAATTTAGATTTTTTCACCTCGAAACAGAACGCTCAGGCAGTTCTTAGTCCACCTCTTCAACCTCTTGGACTTTTCACCATGATAATGGCATGACAGTGACTTTGATTAAACCTTGGCATAATTGCTACCATTAGCTCAAAATAAGTCTATTTTGAAGGCGATAAAAAGAATTGTGTTAAAAAACACAAATATATTTTTTGTTTCATTTTTTTCTTGTCTCTCCAGTCCTATTTGATAATTTAAATTAATCTAGGTTATGACTTCCTTTGCTCTCAGTGAAACCTTTTAGTAAAGAAAACGTTTATCTCTCGCCAGGCATATAACCGATGGCAGACAAAAATAAATATTAATATCAAATGTCAAAGTCATTCCTTCGCTGACCGACTCATCTAAGTGACCGAACTCGTGTCTTCCGTCCGCAACATGACAACCATGACATTTCGTAATACTCCCTAATAGCATTTCAATTAAGAGCGCCGATCGGCATTTACTCAGAAACGCTTCCTTTGAAAAGACCATAATAAAAGCAAAAACAAAAAACTATAAGAAATATGAGAAGATAATACTTTAAACAAGACGCGATTCCGGTCTCATCTACAACGAGAAATAAGATGTGTGTAGGCGATAGTTGCTGTTGCAGTGTTGCCCTAATTGCAGAGAGCTGTTGCCACATGTTGCAAGTAATCGTCTAATTGAAGTTGCAGAGCAGTTGTCTTTCCCGTCGCCGGCGGACAAATGCCGAGTCATCATTTTGACGCGATTAACGTCAATTTGTAAGACATTTTAACGATTGTTTTGTGGCATTTGTTTGTGTGCCCAAATAAATAGCGGGAATTAACGAAGCTAATGTTGGCGAGCGATTGAAGTGCATTATTTGTTGTGTTATGTGGATCAAGTGAGATGATCGCTGTAGATTGATTATATTGCTTCGATAGGACAATGTAGCATTAGAAGTGATTAGAGAGTTATTTGGTGGATCATAATTAGCGTGGGCGTTAATGTATTACCACACAAACTAGGAGAGAATGATTGACGTTAATGAGGTGCACTGGAAAGGCTCACAAGAAAATAATGTTTTGCACGATTTATTAATGGAAATCCATGAAAGTTTTGAACCTCCTCCGCATGGCTGAAGGATTTGTTGAAATATGTTTTTTCGACAAAAACTTGGTTTCTTAAAGAGTTTTTATTAAATACCGTTATTTCTTCTTTCTTTATGTATATATTTTCACTTTTCGCCCATTCTCAGCCATATTTACCTACACGGACACACATATGCCTTGATTTCTAATAAATGACGCTTTTAATTGCCAAAACGAAAGACTGCATTAAGTAAAGAACTCAGTGGTTCCAACACCACAAATTGAGCTGTCGATTACTCCATTAATTTTGTAGCACGCTCACAATGAAATCTAACAAATTATTTCACCGACTTTCTTCGACTCGTGCAAAGGCAGCGACGCGCGGCGTTAATTGAGCCAGTCAATCGTGTGGTGGTAATTGTTTTGCGATCAGTGTGGGCTTCCACCAATTAGTCACAGCCACACGATGGTGCCGCGAAACGGGCAAACGTTGAACGCCGCGCGCTCGCTGTTAACTGTTATTGTCTTAAACTAATGGCTGACGGGTTGACGAAGAGAGGAGAGCCACAATAGGCAAGCTGTTTGAGGTGCCGTGAAATATTAAGAATTGTAGTTGGATTGAGATGTTTGATTGTCTGCCGAGTCGAGTGCTTAACCCCGCGTAACTGGGTTAAAGTTCCAGTTGAGCTACCAAAATTTTCGCTACACCTATTGTGCGTGATTTTTTGAGAAAAAAATTAAAATTATAGAAATTGTATAATTTTCCAAACAATTCGTTGATTAACTAATTTCAGCAGCCGTTTATTTTTCCTTCTTCACAAATTTGTTAATTAGCAGCTATGAAAGCACAGCAGTAGCAGTAGTTAATTTGTACAACAGCCCACCTGGGGGTGCGTATAAATTTTGATTATTAGCCGCGAAGTACAAATATCCCGACGCGCTCGAGATCAATGCACTTGAAATTTTTGGTTGCCGTTCAAGAGCTCTGAACTCCGTTTTGTCTGTTTTGTGGGATCCCCGCGATTTCAGCTGCCTGATGACTTATGAGCGGCCCATTGTTGCTATTAAAAGGCAATGTTGCCCGCATGTATGTATGTATGTTGCCACAATGCAATGAGCCGCGCAATCAGCCACAAAATGTCAATCATGACAAGGATTTTCTACACTCTTTAGTCCGATTCTTTGGTGCTTTTATTTCTTTTGTAGCAAAGCATTTCCAGCGTTCGAATTAGGTGTACTTAGGCTTTGTTGTTGTCCGGTAGGCGTCAGATTCCAATGTCCATGTCACGCTTATATTTACAAATTCATTAATGTTCTTATTGCCGCTCAATTTAATGCCGCATCAATCGCTCCGAAAACATGCATTTATCTCAATCTTAATGATGTCGATGCGCGCGGCCACTTAACGAGCCAAATATGTATGTGTATATATGTTTTCATTTATATCTTATTGTGTGTATGTATATATATTTTCTTTTTTTTAACTCCAATATCCGTTGGATTTCTGGGAACACAGGGGAAGCTTCAATCTGGTTATTTGGTGTTAATGGACGAACATATACAATAGTTTAAACGAGAGTAATATGGATAAGACTCTAGATGGGTTTGGAGCGCTTTATAGAAGAATTATTAATAAGAGAAAACTTTCTTTTTTCATAAAAGTGAAATGTTTATGTAGGAAAGTTTGTTAAATAAATGCCTTCTTCAAAAATATTGAGTAGTCGAAAAAGTCTTTTCGTATTTTTTCAATAGATGTCGTTGGAGTCGTATATCTCCAGTGCTACCAAATACATTATGTCATACTATATAGAGTTGGAAAGGTGAGATTTTAAGCTTCATTTAAAAAAAAAATTAAATCTGGGAAAGTTGGAAAAAAGTTACAGCTGTTCAAAAATGAGTGAAAATAATGAAGAAATTCGCAATATTTTGAAATTTTTATATGAAAAAGAGAAGAATAACACGCAAGCCAATGAAATTTGTGATGTTTACGGAGAGATCAGTTCGTGTAGCACAACAATGGTGCGCTCGCTTCCGTTCTGGAAATTTCGAATTTTCGATTTACACTGATGGAATAATGTCTCTAGCGGAAAATTGGCGAAAAGTGATCGACCAAAATGGTACGTATTTGTTTATTTAATTATTAGTATAAATTTAAAAAAAATTTAAGTTTGGTAATAAATACGAAAAGACTTTTTCGCCTACCCCATATTTTGACTAGGGCAGGAGTCAGTAACTTAATTTTTTCAAATCAAATCCTTTCAATTCAAGATATATATGTTTTGCGCCCTCAATTTCTCTCTCTTGCCTCCAATTCCCTCCCTTGGCTTTTGCCACTACTCACTCAACTAAAGCGGTGCATGGGTGTCTGGACTTATACCAGCAAAGCATCGAGCAGCCAAAGTTCTAATGTGCTCAATATGCATGTATGTGTATGTGTGTGAGTCTGGTACCTACTTTAGGCATCAGCTGTCAGTTTAAATGCTTTTTGACAGTTTGAAGCAAGCTTCAGCCGGCACAATCGCACTCAGCATCTTGCGCTGCCACTTAAGGCGCCCAATCATACACACTCACACCATATTATATGCCAGCATATTTGTGTGTGCGCTCAGAGCGCCTCCGACCGGCTGGCTTCCCACTCACGTGTTATGCTTTAATTTGTCTGCGGCTGACGGATTTGCCAGGTCATTAAGACCTTTAATGAGGTTATTAACGAATTGTGAGCCAACTCAATTGTATTTGCAACAGTTTGCAACAGTGTTGGGCCGAATGATTGTCGTCTAATTTGCCCTAAGTAAGCATGTTTACTTACTTCACGAGACACTTGTGGCACATTGTGAGCGCGCCGAGTGCGCTGCTGAGTATGTGTCTGCTTGGTTTCTAACTTTATATTATAATTTTTTTACTTTTTTGCAAGTTTGTCTTTTGCAGCTGTCAATTATGGCATTTTGCAATACTCATACGCCGCTGTGTCCCATTTGCTGTTTTGTGTTTGGCGCTTTGAGCTTCAATGCAAACGGCGTTTGTTGGTTCATTAAAATTGCAAGTAATTCGATTAATTTCGCTTCTATATTGGCTGCCAGCCACTCAATTACCATGACAACTGGAAACGCCTACCGGCCGCTTAAGCGATCTGACGACTCCGCATATTGGCTGAGTGATAGGCGCGTCTCAGCACCAGCTTTTAACGGTCGCAGTCGAGTGACCACCACACACATACACCAACACACGCGCGCTCGCCTACGGTAGCCATTTTTAATTGATTTTTATTTTTGTACTGCGCAGCACTTAATTGATTTTAGGATCTGACCAGTTGCACAAAAACAGAAACAGAAATAATAGTGGAAATAATGACTGTTATAGGTAAAAAGCTTTTTTCATTGAACGAATTAAGTCCAAGTCCGTTTTGGAGTTGAAGTTGGAGTTGTAGTCGAAGCCTTCACGCATTAGTCAACGAGGTAAAAGCTACGCACGCCATAATTGTGTGGAAGGTTGTTGTTATTATTAATTTTTCAAGTTTTTCAAGTTGGGTAATGACGTGGCTTATTATCGTTGTAATTAAAACATAATTAATTTAAAGCTTTTCATTTTTTTATGTGAAGGCTGCATGGTTTGCTGGTGGAACGGCTAACCTCTACGAAATACAAGTATAATAATGCATATATCGCTATATACTTATGTATATAAATCAAATAAAAAAATAACAATGATATAATTATCGTAATTAATTGCTTATAAATATATATTAATTGCTGCTATTGATTGAATAGCGTTAGTTTTATTAAAGTAATTAGTTTTTGTGACCTCAAATTAGAGACAAGGACCTATTATACAAGTATAACCTCAAAATTACGAAATTACGAAATAAATCGTCATTTTAGTATGACAATAGTGTGCGATATATATATATTCTATATATTATATTCGTATGTACACATATTTGTTTGTTTATTTATTAGTATAAATATAAAAACGTAAGTTGAAGTTTGATTAGAAATACGAAAATACTTTTTAGACTACCCATTATATACTATGTACTATACAATGTATATCTAGTACTGTTTTCCGTTGGCTAAAAATATATTTTTATGACTGCAAGTAGTGCATAGACTTCGAAGAATTTGTGCTAGTTTTTATTTTGGGTATATTTAAAAATAGAATCACAACGAATCCATGACGGTGTCATCCACTCTAAATATACTTGAAAGACATTAATGAACACACAGAGTTTGACGCCTGAAAAAAGACAATTTTTGGGAATCAAAAGAACCAAAAAAAATTATTGTATTAGACCAGGATACCCAATTTTTGAAAACAAAAAAAATCAGGTAGGATGAAACTCTTTATAATTGAAAAACACAAAAAACAAAAATGAAAGAAAAAATGATTTGCGATGGATCTGAGGTCGCAAAAAGGATGCGACGTGCTTGATAGAATTTTGTGGGGTTAAAAACTGGGTATTTCGATTTTCGGCAAAACTACGAGACGTGAAGAAACCTGTTACATGGTAAATTTGCAAGGTAATTAAAATATGAACATTTTTTTGTATTAATACCTCTTTAACATAACCCCAAAATTTATGTGAAAAATTAAAATATTCAGGTTTTTTTGTTTTTATTTTTATCTTGTATAAAAAACATTTGGTAAAATTATTAAGGAGAAACTCTCATTTAATATATTAAACAAAAAACACAAATTTTCAATCAAAAATTCTTATATAGAGTTATGCGAATTTTTTAAGAGGT
This sequence comes from Bactrocera neohumeralis, assembly GCF_024586455.1. NCBI lineage: Eukaryota > Metazoa > Arthropoda > Insecta > Diptera > Tephritidae > Bactrocera > Bactrocera neohumeralis. The sequence continues at coordinate 4,093,493 of NC_065921.1, read as the reverse complement.
CAGTAGGCCCTATGTTTGTTGAAAGCTGGAAATCTGAAATTAAGGAAAATTTTCGGAGAAAATTCAAAAAAACACCGCACTAAACGGAGTACAAGTGATCTCCGACGGCGATGGAAACATTCTCTACTGCTGCAGTGATTTCGGCCTTCAATAATAAGAAAGCGAAAAAAATTATGCTTAAAAGATATCGTCTGTACAGTGACCTGTGCTGAAAAAAATCAAAATTTGTCGAAATGGCGGCTATTAAAAAAAAGCCGAAACTTTTGTCGTTTGTGGCCTGCCAATCAAAAAACTTGGTAGGTCATTGTATGGACACCTATTTATAGAACATTTGGTAGTGATCAGATCATTAGTCATTGAACAACTACTCAAGCACATTAGTCATTGAACAACTACTCAAGCACATTTGAAAAATGCCGTTTTAGGACAAACGGGTTTAATGATAAACTGATTGCCTAACTTGACTAGAATTGATGGGTATATTTTAGAAAGCTGTAACGCGAAAAATATTTGAAATATTACAGAAAATTTTAGTATGTAATTTTTGGAGGCATAGACAATCGGACAAGAATAAACATTTATTTTTAGAAATTTCATCCCCTTCTTACAAAAATAGGACTGCACAATTATTGGGTTTTCCAGACATCTGATTGAAACAAGGTTATTAATACATCTACTACGTATGTACATAGGTATAAGACAGAAAAAAAACAGAGCCATGAGAATATTGGTATATGTACATGAACAAATAAATAAAATTTTATTTACTAAAACTACGACTAATTAATTAAGATGTAGAAAGAAGATGTGTAACAAATAAAAATAAAAAAAAATTTTGCGATATTATATTTTATTACACAAAATATTTTAAAGAGACTATTTTTTAAACAAAAGTTAACGGTAAACCCCACGAATACGCTCTAAAATTAACTAGAAATCAATTATCTGCCAAAATAATTGTGCCTATTATTGTCTTATCTATTCAAGCGTACTATAAGCTAGTCAAATACATAGTATGTATGTAGAAGCGAGTAAGTTGCAGTAACTAACAAGCCGTTATGCGCAAGCAATAACTGTTTACACACACATTTGTAATTGTCACCGCGGCATGTCATTAATTTGATTTTATTACTGTCATTTGCGTCATGAATCAGGTTATCTAATTGCACAAAGGACACGGCCCCATCCATTAAACACAATCAAAGATTTAATTAAATGTTCGAGGTATGCGCGAGTGTTGGTGTATCCAGGCGGTGTTTGCTCGCTGGGCGTGCGCCATGACAGATAAATACATACCACATACATTTACTTACATATATACCAATACTAGCATACACATACTTATGGTATATAGCTGAGTGATATGTCTAAAAATAAGTTTTTTCTTGACAAGAAACGATATTCGAAGAAAAAGATTGACAGCGAGTATATCATTTGCTATTAATATACTTATATATTAATGTTATTGCATAGTAAACAGAAGTCAGTGATATAAATGGAACCGACCAGATATTCACCATGCGCCAAATTTTAGAAAAGACCCGTAAAAAGAGAATTGACACACCACCTCTTCGTTGATTTCAAAGCTGCCTTTGACAGCACGAAAATGTGCTGCCTCCAAGCCGCTATTTCTGAACTTTGCATCACCGCAAAGGTAATACGGCTGTGTAAGCTGACATTGATCAACACCAAAAGTTCCGTAAGGACCGGGAAGGACCTCTTCAAGCCGTTCGATACCAAACGAGGTTTCAGACAAGCCGACCCCCTATCGTGCGACTTCTTCAATCTACTGCTGAAGAAAATTATTCGAGCTGCACAGCTTAATCGAGCAGGTACAATCTTCTTTTCAAGGCGTACTACGATGAAAAAAATTTCAGACCGATATCTCAAAAACGAGGGACTAGTTCACGAGTGAACTTTCCTTCTGGACATAACAAACCTCTGACCAAATTTAATATACCCTGTTCATGGCATAAATACTACTTGTATATCGAAATATCGGTCAAGATGCAAAGGCACATTGCTAGTTATTAAGAAAAACGTGGAAATAATGAGAGGGGTGTACATATGTACCTTGTGATCAACCTAATTTGCCAAACTAATCATGCCTAAATTCAAATAACTAAAAGCTTGCTTCTTTAAAAATAAGAAAATACAAATGTGTTCTGTCCCATGCCAAAGTGGCTTGTGTAGATAAGCCGTGGAATGCTAATCGCTAAATCACATTAACACTTGTTTTCGTCTACACGAGGAAATAACTTCAAATTAAGGATTCCTTCGCAGACGTGGAATACCCCCTAACATGAATGAAAACGCGAACACATAACCAAGACACCATAACTGTGTGCAAATAGTTGAGTAAGCAGACGCTCGTCAGCTTACAGCGCTTCCCTCGCAGTTTAGTAGTTATATTGGCTGTTAAACACCATCAGCGTCACTCTGCACCACCTTCGTTTTTCGCTTCGGAATGTAATTTAGCGGATTTAGATGCACGACAGCTGATAAGAGCAGCGAGCGAAAGCGTTCGTCGTCGTCACCTTGCGCTGATTTCGTGATTCGCGATTTCGTAAAGGGATTAAGCCGATTTCATTATCCTCCGTGTGCCATTGTTTTACCGTTGTTTGCAGAAATCCACGCGAGTAGGCGTTTGCTGGCGTTTTGTTAGTTGCCATCGGCTGTTAGCGCTTCAAATTTATGCAGTTTTCTTGAAAGTTTTAATGCCTTTTTGGTTGGGCGGTAGTTTATAATGTGTTTTCGTCATTTTTTATTTTTACTCCAAGGATTAGTAGACGATTTAAATGGATTATAACGCAATTTCGACTTGGTGCCTGGCCGTGCTGCCACCTGTCAAATTTTATTGTGTTTCAATTTGCTTTTTGTTTTCTTTCGACACGGCTGTAATTGCCAAAAGCGACAATTGTGGGTGTTTTATGACGTTCGCAATCAAACATGGAGAAGAAGTCTGGAACACGCAACCCCCTCTAATAAAAATGTGATTTAAATCCAGTTGTCTTTATATTTTGTTGTTAAATTTGTTTCGAATTCCAAAAATAAACGCTAAACAAGCTTTGCACTTACCTTCCCCGCATTCACTGCGATTCTTTAGTCCCAGTATGGCGTCAATGGTATGGCGTGGCGTTAGAGCCTGACCGCTTGTGCCGAATTTCCGCGAGGTGTCCTTCAAAGTGATGTCAGCGTCTAAAAGATTTCAAATTTGAATTTGTTAAAATTAGTTTAATATTTGGAAACATTTTATGTGTCGAATTTAAAACAAGTGACGAAGAGCTAGGCTCGGGTGAACATTTCATTATTTTGCAACTTATCAGTATCAAAGCCAGGGAAATACTTTCAAGTGCATCAGGTTTGTTAGCTACTTGTATATGGGATTTAGGACAGGTTTTCACCCGATGTCATCAATCCCAGCTTTTTATCTTTATTTAGTACTTAGTTATTGTACTTTGCGGTCCAATTGCGCCCATCTACGAACTCGCCCTCACTTTTTTCAAGAAACCATGTACCGAGTGTCATTAAGATAGCTTCATTTTATATCTTGTAACAGACTGACAGATAGACAAGGGTGATTCATTTCGAGGTTATCCACTTTTTTAAAGAAAAAACACAGAAACTTCAAAATTAATGGGGAATGTGAATTATCAACCAAAAAACAATCTTTGGAATTTATTTTTGAAGATTATCTCTTACAAATGTTGGCCGTGACTACGTCTCAGGTGGTCCATCCGTGCGAGTATTTCCACTAGTAACTGGCAAATGACAAGCGTGATGTTTTGCTCCAAAGCCTGACTCGAAGCGGGATTGTCCGCATAGAATTCAGACTTTACATATTCTCAAAGGAAAAAGTCTAACGCTGTGATAGTACACGATGAAATGAATACATTGATTGATGCGAAACCATTTGATTGTGCTCTTATCGACTCTCCACGGTCTTCGTGTACACTCTCAGCTACGGGTGATATATTTTCATCTCTGCATGCTGGACGTGATCTATTCGGGGGAATATTATCCAATAATGAATGCTGGGTTTCAAAATGATTATGTTGACCATAAGTTGAGCGAAGCACCCAAAACACATTCTTTACATATTAAAGGTAAACGATTTGTAAACGCTGTTCAGGCTTTCTATAAAGTAATCCCAAACGATAATGAACAAAAATAAAATAAAAATAAAAATGTTAAAAAAAAGCTATTGAATAAAATACCTCTACTTAGATCACCCGTTATATTGTATATATGGTATAAGCCTATATCTAACTCGATTTTTTTAGGTGATACATTTCCGTTTTTAATTATTTCTTTCAAATTTGCTTGAGTGGACTTGCGGAGACAAATGATCCCATCACCATCAAATTTTGTCAGTCTATTCCTAAAGTAAGTATATTAGTGCTCCATATATTATTTTGCCAATGCAAATATGATCAAAAGTCAAATTTCGGTAGTGGAAGTGTCTTTTTAGCTCCGGTGGAGATTGCATGTAACACGGAATAATTTAAGTTTTTCTTTCAAAAAGTATATTCGAAGGTATCTATAAATCTCACACAGAGTTTTAATTGAAAGAATAATTTTTTTTTCTTAAATTCCCAAAAATTTATTTTTTTTATGCTGTCTCAGTAGATAAAGGGATAACAATGTAATTAAATGAAAAAAATTCAACTTTCATATTAGAATTAGTATGGATAATTTTTTAATAGGTACTATTTGGCAAGAAAATCAGTTTCAAAATCTTATTTCGAAGTCCAATACACCTTGTTCGCACTTAACTTGTAAAACTGAACACATTTGGCACACACATACACATATGTATTCGTAAGCTCTGGTCAAGCAGGCAAATTTTGTGCTGCCAGTGAAAGTCACTTGAATACAATTTCCATTAAATTAAAAAATCGGAATTACACAATTAAAATAATGAATGCAATTAAGTGCACGAGCCTGTCATAAATTTGTAAGCAATTTTTAATAGCATTAAAAGTGCACTCCATCACCAACACCACCGGCAGCGCTGCAGTTGCGCATTCACCTCCTTGCTCCACAAAATCCAACACACACACACACTCATACGCTCCTAAACACATGCATACATGTGTATGTGTGGCGTGTTTGCACAGTTATGTGGCGGTGGCAGTGGGGGTGGCGGGGGATGTCATTTATTGGCGACATGTTTGTTTTTAACGAGGTAAACACCGTAATTACCGATCGTTTCGTGCGCCGAACTGCAACTCGCCACACGAATGCCACCAAATGCGTCGCCGACCCAGCACACAATCCCACACAAAAGTGGGAGTTGAGCGAAGTGGCAAGTTGGCGGTGCTGGCGGTGTTGGCGGTGTTGGCGGCTGACTGTTGCACTTTTATCAGAAACTAAAAATCACTTTTATGACAATTTGTCATGACAGGCAGGCACAGCTTGTCATGTCACGGCAAAGCAGCAACATGGCGGCCTGCAGCCTACAGAGACATTCTTGTGTCACCGCTATCAATGCAAGCAAGCAATCGCATCCCAGTGGTGAAAACTAGTGACTCAGTTGGATGTGGTGTGGTGTGAATATATGTGGTGTCTTTGACTTAGTGACGTTGTGATGAAAATAGCTCTCGCAGTGTCTAGGTAATATTGAATTCGTAAATGAAGCCTTAATAAGGAACGGTACTATTTTTTGTTTGTCCCACCTATCAACCTATATTCGAGAACCGAGTTTTTCATTTCTATTGTAAACTCTATTATGCACGGAATATCGTCTTTCAGAAAACCTATAAAATATTAATATCAATAAATTTCGATGTGAAAGATGCATCTCGCTCTGGGCGACCTATCGTTGAAAAATTCGATGAAATTATGAAAAATATTGACCGTCACATAAGCAGCCATGACATCGCTAAGGAACTTAACATTCATCATCAAACGGTTTTGAACCATTTAAAAAACGTTGGCTTCAAAAAGAAGCACGATGTTTGGGTACCACATGAATTGTCTGTGAAAAATTTAAAGGACCGAATTAACATCTGCGATTCTTTGCTGAAACGAAATGAAATCGAATTTGAAGCGAATGGTAACAGAAAACGAAAAGTGGTTCAGATACTACAGTAATGTGCGAAAAAGATCATGGTCTAAGCTTGGTGAGGCTCAACAAATGGTCGCAAAGCCAGGATTGACGCCTCGAAAGGTTATGCTGAGTGTTTGGTGGGATTGGAAAGGAATCATCCACTATGAACTGTTCCAGCCTACTCGAACAATTGATTTTCCATTTTACTGTCAACAACTGATGAGATTGAACCAAGAAATTGAAAAAAAAAAAACGGTCAGACTGATCAACAGAAAGGACCATCAGAACAACGCTAACTACGAAAAGACTTTTTCGACTACTCATTAATACTCATTTAAATAAATGATGACTTCTTTTTCTCCCCAAGAAGCTGTTTATTTTTCGGAACCGCTTATATTTGACGACTATAGCATATAGCTGCCATACAAACTGAACAAAATGAAGAGTTCGTATGAAAAAGACGAGATATCTTCACCAAATTTAGCACGGGTTATTGTCCACGGCACAGTGCATTCTCTGAAGAAATTGTTCAGATCGTGTCACTATAGTTAATATATTATATATTTATATTTATTTTATATTTTGCATTTGTGAATATTTTTTCTTCTTTTTGTTTAATCCCGACACAACACTTTTTACCACTGGGTTTTGAAATCTAAATCTGTTTTGGCCATCATCGTTAGTTTGTGTCCAGTTCTATGTGTGCGTGGCGATTCGTGAGCGTGTTTAAATTGTTAATTATTGACCTAAATTGTTGGCAAATATATGAGGCTGAGATAAAGCGAACTGGCTTTTAGTTGTGACAATAATGAATGCAGTAAAGCTGTGAGTGCACCAACAACAAGATGGCGGGCAAACATATTTGAGTCAATTATTGCAGAAAAGGACACTTTAAAAATTAAAATTGATTACATTATATTCGGAATTTATATTATTTAAGTTTCATTTGCCACGAAACGTAAAAAAAATTAAAAATAAACTGGAAACATCTACACTTCATCAACAAATTTTTGCAACAAGAGTACGTCACCCGGTCATCGCATTAAACCCTAGTTTATTTTTTTCTCTGTGTAATAACGTGTACATAAGTATGTGTGTGAGCAAATATGCACAGCAACAAAGTTGTGAACAAATTTTATCGCAATTTCTTTATTTTTTCGGTCTATTGTTGTTGTTGCGTGTAATTTGCATTCAATTAAGGTTGCAGGTGTGTCATGTGCTGCATGTGTTGGCGATTTTCTCAATTTTTTATTCTAATTGTATATATGTATGTAGTATGCACATTAGCCGCTGAGAGCGTGCCTGCTGCACATTTGCTTTAATTAAATCAGACTGATTTTATGGCCATTATTATTGTTGTAATTTGTTTATTTGCATTCGAAGTCTTTTTGCCTATGGAAAGTGGACAACGGTAAATGTTGTTTTCTGTTTCTATTTAAGCGACGCATAATGGCGTTTTAATGGAAAAACGAATTAGAATCAAGTCAATATTTTAGTGCCTAGAACGATTTTATTACATATGTCATTGTGTCAATATTATCAAACATTTACAAAAGTTATTATATTTTTTAATAATTTTTAACTGCTGATTTCGAAAACTTCGCTTTAAAGTTGCACAATATCTTCATTATGAAAGACTTTTCAAAGTTACACAAGCAGAGCTTCAACGCAATCAATAAAAAAATGCGAAACATTTTTTGAAACAAGTAAGGAAGGGCTAAGTTCAGGGGCAACCGAACATTTTATACATACAGCTGAACTTTCCTAACTCGAAGCACCATAATCCACGATACAACTTCGAGTTAGAGAGACTTCGAGTTATAGAAGTTAAACGGTACACATATATGAATGATTTTATTTATTTTTTGCTAATACTACTACCTTCCATTAATATGCCACATACTAAGAAAATGTTTCCTGTGGTTCGTTAAGGTACCATCACCAATCATATGGAGTAAAGTCTCTCATATGTTATGTGTTAGTTATATGAGGGCTAGGTCGAGTTTTCGCCAAATTTTAGGTACAAGGGACCTAAGGGAAGCACGTAGACAAAGACACAAAGGCTATTTTCACGAAAAAATTATCCCTGAATTTCAATTGTATATCTCACACATTGATCGATTTTTTCGGTCAAAAATCAACTATAGGTACTGGGGTCCACATATTCGTTACCTATGGGCTTCAGCAGTTTCAGTCGGATTCGAACAATTTTCGGTCACAAAATGAAATACTCCAAAGGGATTATTCGTGCTAAATTGTAGCCCATTACATTAATTACTTCTTGATTTGCACACTGGGAAAAGAAAGAATCAAATATAATTTAAAACTGTGTTATATGGGAAGTAGTTTTCGCACTGTGATATAGGAATATTAAGGATTGACAAGTACTAAATTTAGTCGAAGTTGGGAGGCCGTGTTCCGAGATATGTTTTTTCTCAAAAGTGAGTGGTGCTACGCCCATCGTTCAATTTTCACACCCGTTCCCATAAAACCCTCTCAAAACATCTTGGATATGAAATTTTATGTCTCAGGCGTATTTAGTTGTTGATTTATTGATATTTTTCGTAGTTTTGAGCAGTACCGTTATATATATTTATATGGACATTTGTAAATCGCCTCAACTGGGCATACAGATCATTGAGATATATATTTTATACGGTCATACGTTTCCGTCTTAGTGTTACACACCTCGTAGCAAACTTACATAATATACCTATTTCAGAGTATAAGAGGAAGGCAAAGAAACGCAGATGTAGCATCAAGTTACGTCTTCAATTGGAGCCTTTTCACCATTCTAATCTTTAGCCAAGAAAACACGATCCATAAACGCAGACTTGAACTTACGAAATACGACTTTGGCTACCTTAAAAACTTTATGGATGTTAATGGACATTTAACCATGATCTGTAATGAATAATGTTTTCTGAAAAAGTTGGCTGCACACAATACTTGTTTTAGTTTTTAAGGAACTAGGAACTAGCAGCGTTTGATTAAGATGAAGATTTACACATGCTCGACACAAAACGTATACCAATTTTATCATCTCGAAAACAGTTGAAAGTTCACAGTTGATTAGAAATTATTATAAATCCTAATCACCTGCCACTTAAGTGATATTGACTAACTAATTTTTAACTCAGCTTAAAACTAAGCTATGATGCAACGAAATTTAACCGGGCAGCTCCCAGAGTTCACTTAATTTCAACACTTTTTCCAACTTAAAATCAACTATATTCAATACCTTCCGCAATGACCGAGTTATTATTGGCGCCGCTTAAAAAGTTCTGTTCGAACTGCTCCAAATTTTTAAATTTCTCCACAATCAGCTGCAAGTTCTTCGAATCGCGCACGTTCTCCAGCAAATGACGAAAATTCTCGAGTTGTTTGGGCGGAAACTTGCCACCGTCGCCATTACTGGAAACCAGTTTTTCAAAAATGTTTTGAAAAGTCTGTTTCTGCACGTTGGACATGCTGCCGAGCGCTGCAATGCTGCTCATGGCGCCGGCGGCCGTGGACGATGCCATAGCGGCGGTGGGAGAGGCGGGCGCTGGCGAAGTGGCGCTATTGTTGGCAGGCGGCGATGCAGTGGACCGCGAGTTCATTAGTGTGGGTGGTGGCGTAGTTTTTATATCCATTTTCGCTTATTTAATTATTAGTAATATTATTTCTAACGAGTTCACAAGCTTCTTTTTCACACCAACAAATTGCTTTAGAGAAGTTCAAATATTTTCGTTTCTATAAATTTTCACAAAAATAATTCATAATTTCTTTTTTGTTTAATTGCTTTTTATTAAAGTGTCACTGATTAAATTAACTGATTTTATTTTCAAAAGCACAATAAAAGCTCGCTTTAAAGCTCTCTTCTTGTGTTTATTTAATCGGCAAGCAGTGCAATGCCGACGCTTTTTCACCTCACTAATTCACGTAAGTGATTTGGTCACAAATATTTGTTGTGTTTTTCTTTGTTTTGAATGTCAACCCGTCAAAATTCCGTAACCGTTAGTTCAAACTTGACACGGACGCGCCGTTACCTCGGCCAGAGTACGAATGCCGTGCGTTGTTGAACCGTAAAACCAGGTAGCCGGAGCTCAAGTGCAACCGTGAAGCACACTGCCACAATGCAAAGGTGGCAATAAACAAACGGCAAAAACCAACACGGCCGTTCAGGTTGCCTAGGCTGACACGCTTTCCCGAGAGTGCTAAGCCCACCGTTTGCCAGGTTGACTGGTTGGCTGGTTTGTTGTTTCGTTGGTTGCTTGTTTCTGGTAAGTGTGAGACGTGCAGCAAACTCGAATGCTCGTAAATCGAATTGGGAAACTGGTTTGGAGGGTTGAGTGGCGTGGTAGAGAGTACACACACACACACACACACAAAGCCGTGTGATGAAGTGGTTTTTTTCGCTTTGCAGTGTATGGAACGCGTGAGAGGCGTGGCCTAAAGAAATATTGCGCTCACCAATACAGAGAGGAGTGTTGAGTAAGGAAAAGGATATTTTTGTTGAGTCTTGGCTGGCTTACTAGGAAAAATGTCTATTTCTCGGAATACGCACTTGTGTCGAAAACAAGGTTTTTGTTTCTGGGTGATAAATATTTCCGAGTGGCAAGTAGAAAAACACGGCCTGAAAGGTATGTGTTTGACCTCCGCAAAAAGCAGACAGAAATTACGGTGTATAGCCTATTTTTTTTTTTTTTAGACAGACCATGATTTATTCTGTACGTGATGGAAATTTTTTGAACCCGTTTTCACTTTGGATTTGCTCATTCTTCCTGTCTACATCAGCGACCTATTCCCGACCCTGCCTGCTTGATCATATCAAACGTCTCTGTCGCAGATTTACCGAGTTTCACACAGAATTTAGTCGCGTACCTCTGCTCTAACGAACGCTGGATTTTCGGCTTGCGCCACTCACAGAAACACGTCACGCGAAAATGTTTGTCCTGACTCTCCAGGTGCTCGGAAATAACTGACTAGCCGCTTATTCGTTAGCTAGGAACGCTCTCTACCGAATCCAGTCGGTGCGCGCACGCTCCGAAGTACAGTCGCAGTGGAATATAATCAGTCCTATTACTTTCCGGACAAACCGTTCCGAACAAACAGTTCGCGTATATATAGTATATAATCATACAGAGAACATGGTGAGATGGACGAGCTTAGAATCTGAACATTTATATCTATGTGTACACTTTATAGGGTCTCCGACGGTTCCTTCTGGGTGTTACAAACTTCATGGCAAACTTAATATATTGTATGTATATAATAAAAAAAAGTATAAAATTTCCCCATTTTCATCACTATGTGCTCTAATAAAACTATTAGTTTCCGCATGACCCTAAAAATAAATCTCCAAGCTAATTAGTAAACAAATTGAAAGTGTCTCAGCACGTGACCACGATCGAATTTCATTCAAGAGGCCATGTGAAATGGCCACGAAAATAAAGGGAAATTTTCACTCTTTACCATTTTCACACCCCTTGAACATGCATCAGCTGAGCGTCACATACGCTCTCTCGAACATAATCCGCTACTCATTAGTGCAGGACGGATGGCTATGGGTACTTACGGGGATAATATGCAAAACCCTCATTCAACAACGCTTGATGAGGCAATGGCGCTACGTCGCATAATTCCTTCTCTGCTTGTAAGTGTATGCGTGTGTGCTTGTGAGTGTTGTGTTGCTGCAGCTGCTGTAATGGAAGAGAGCAAGCTTTATAAGGATACAAAAACACTTAATCACATAAATCAGCAAAGTAAGCGCTGGAGAGTGGGCAATTGAATGAAAAGCAGGCGGAAGGAAGAAGACAGCCAACACACATGCACACACGCAGCCAAGTGTGTGCTGCGGGCCGATAAGTGGTAGCGCAGAGTGATTGTGCATCCCGCTCCCGCTTGCGCAAATGAACTGTGATTTTGATGAAGCGCCATCGAAGCAACAACAACAAAAGCGTTGGCAATAACGACAGCAGGACAAACGAGGCGTGTGTATGTGTGTTTGTGGGTATATACTCGCAGCAGAGCATTTGCACAAGTTCATAACAGTTCAGCGCTACTCACTTCGCTTGTCTCCCAAAGTGCGAACAATTCCACAAACACGGGCGCGTGCGGGCAGCTGTGTGTGTGTGTGTGCTTGTGTGTGGCTTAAAAGGCACTTAATTTTGTTATTGTGCAATAAACGATAAACGAGCAGCGAGTTGGCCAAGAGCCGAGACAAGATAATTGAGATATTTGCACACCGTTTAGATGGCAGCGACTGAGCGGGCGGCGGAGGGCGGGCAGTGTGCGCTTCGCGGTGAGTGGAGGCTGAGGAGTTGTCCAAGTGTTCTTGGTCTGCTGGAATAGATATAGAAACAGTCGCACACAGACAGACAGACAGCAGCGCAATCGAATACAGAGGCTGAGCAGGGAAGCAGAGCAAAACGAAATGCGCATGTATGTGAGTGTGTGTGTGCGGTCGGTTTGAATTGAATTGAATGCCTGGTTTTCGTGCAATTACCGAAAGGGGATGTTTGTGGGCAGCCGCTGTTGTTTTTATTGCTTGATTGGGAAGATGAAAACACAAAAAAGCAACTAAAACAACAAAATAACTGAAAAGATGACAGCAGCAAATGGATGGAGAAAACGGAAACAAAAACATTGCATGATGGCTGGCAGAATGCCACTGTATTTGTAACTGTAACTGTTATGCTTACACTCACTACGCGCCACATGCACACATACATACATACATATGTATTGCGGTAAATATTTTCACTTTATACGCTCGTCCTTTGAGCAGCGCTCCGCCGCTTCACTTCAATACAATTCAATTGAATTCAATTTTGTGCTGCCCATTTCCAGCAAAAAGTGAAGACGGAAAAAATACAACACAAATCGACAAATTTGAAAGCAGAAAAGCAGCGCAACACAACAACAAAGTCACTGCAACGTTGTGGATGCAACGAAAATTTAAAGGAAATATCGTTTGCTTTGCAGGAGCTGCTTGTCAGGATATTGGTTAATTTCATCAAATGTTTATCCTTACTGTATTTCTTGATTATGCGACGTAAACGTGCACGAACGGAACAACAAAAAGTATTATTTGCAATTTTCTGCATTATTTGATCTCGATATACTTCCATATACATACATATGTATGTATGTATGTATGTATATAAATAAAAATATTATCACTGAGGCACTATATTAAAGGACGTTTAAAAGGAAAAAGGAAAATGATTATGAAAAGTAAATTTTATTTGCTAAATTCAAATGCAGCTACCCTCTCATTCGAAGTTATTGGGAATTCAATTAAAACAGCTTGCCTTCACAAACATAAATCTCAATTCAAAATCTCTTAAAATAAAATTTAAGCAATTTGAATGTAATATTTATTTAACTGATTTTTAAACAAGTTATTAAAACTATTAGTTCTTGGTAACATAGTGAATAAATGAAGAGAGGTCCGCCTTCGGTGGTTTGTTTTCCTGATTTCTTGAAAGTCATTTCATGATAACTGGCAAGCAAAGCAATGTGTAACACCCAGTATCTACAGCTCAGTATTGTTGTAGTGTTATGATTGCTATATGTTCAGTTTTCAAAAAAAAAAAAAAAAATCCGGCAACTATTTGCTCGGAAGCCATTCGTGCGCAAATAGCCGTTTTGGATACGGCTCATCTGGAAACATTCACAACATTCAGTCGTCAGCTGTAAAATCGAGATTCAACATCTGTCAGGTTGTCATAGACTTATGTCGAAGCACCGCTTTCGTATTTGACACTTCTCTAGACCAATTGTTACGAGCTTTTTTTGAGAGATTGACAAACTGTTTGGGATTCTTTAGGAACAAATTTTTTAACAGGGATATATCCATGCAATATTGAATGTATCTTGGTCTCACTAATGCCCACAGTTGACTAAATCTCATGACAGGTCATATGACGATCTTGCAATATTAGGTTGCTCACAGCATCATAAGTTACTATAATAATAATTGATTTTGGACGACCTTCACGAAATTCCTTTTGGAGTGATCTACGACCTCGATTCTAATCACCATACCAGCGATAAATATTGGTCCTGGAGCTTCATGGCCCAAAATTTAATTCAGTTCACCGATGTTTTGTTGCTGAGATAATCCACGTCGAAAGTTTAAAAAAATAATCGCGCTAAAATGTTCGTGAACTGATTCCATTTTGTGGCCGAGTTGAATGTTTTGAGTAACTATAAACAACTAAAACACCTCTCGTATGTTTAAACATTCTAAGTATGTGCTACCCATACCCATAAAAACGTCGAACTATATTATGCAGTTTAGAATTGCCAGATTGTAACGTTACGATCACCAAATCTAGAAAAAAATATATATTGTCTAAAACTTAATAATATAAAAAAAAAACAAGAAAAATCATTAACTTCAGTTGCACTGCATCTTTAGTACCCTTGACAAATAAAAAACTTGCATACAAGAATTAGTGTTTGATAAACAAGTCTATGTATGGCATCCAAATGGTTTGTAACCTTGATTTGGGCAACAATACATTCCAAATTTCTTCAAGAGATCTTATCAAATAAAAGTTATTCATATAAAAACTTGAATGCGATTTCTTGTTATAGCAGTTTCAGATCGATATCTCAAAATCTGAAGTACTAGTTGATAAAGACACTTGTTATTAAATGTATTTTATTATAAAATAACAAAAAATTCCGAATTTCCAAAGTAACTTTAGGATCCAATAAGCTCCTAGTAGTTTTAAGGGGTTAAATGGGTTTCACGACTACCATGAACAAATTTTATTCCGTGTTTGATTCTATAACATCTTTAGAATATCTTAAATTTTTCTTCTTAAATTCTCAAGTTGATCCGAGTCTTGGAGCTTTGAAAAGTTGCGCGCTCGAGACCAGCCATATAGCCACTTTTGTGATTTTCTTTCATCCATTATCCATGTTGTTAAAGGCCTTAGCAAGCACTTATTTTTCTCTTTTTAATTTTGATGATCCTGTAGGAGTTCTGTTGTGAACGCTTGAACACCCTTTTGAGGGACTGCCGGAAATTTTTTCCCTTAAAAATTCCATAAAATCTTTGTAATATATGTATGTAACTTTGGAAAACTAAGAAGTTTGAATAAAATATTTAATTTTTCATAAGAAAAAAAAAACGATTGAAAATGGGCCGGTTTAGCTCGACGAAACCCCAGTAAACCTTTCACCTTCCTATACCCGCACATCGGACGCTGAAACCAGCAAATATATTTTCGCAGAATTTCTTTTCTTAGAAGTTCTACTACTTAGTGTCTCATGCTAGCTCTCGTATCCCTGCTGGCTATACTTTAGTATGCTCCGAACTTTAGGAGTTCACACTAATTTTCGTTTTTTGCACAAATCACGTGCGTCAACCGACGCGGCTATACGTATTACGAAAATTGGCCCAGGTATAGGCGCACCTTCAAGGAGAAAAATAATATTTACTGTAGGCTATCACAGATTTTTTTCAAAAATATTTAAGTTATCTGCCTTAATCCCGAGCAATTAAGGAGAGTACTGTTAACTTATAAGGGCATCAGATCAGCATCAGCATCAAGTAAAAAAAATCGGTTCATTGCATACTTATGAACATAAAGATATATTTTGTTACTTTTCAATATATCTTTAAGTAAGCAAAATCAAAAGGATTTCAAAAAAAAAAAATAGCCTCACTATATAATTAGATTTTGGAAAACGATTTTGAACTATCTCTTAATTATCTTTCAGCGAATAATTTCTGAGCGAATCAAAAGCACGTGGATTACAACAAATGTGATATTCATTTACATAGTTTCGTTTTGTTTCACCCTTTTGTAAACCGGTTTTCTAACTCTCATTCTAACACTAAATTTAGATTTTAATTTGTGTAACTCAAAATTTCCCCCAATTTCTTGCCAGCCGCTTTTCAAAAATATCCCAATATTTGACATTATTACCAAAAAAAAACCCTGTCTCTGGCTTCGCCTTGTTTGTGAGTGTGTTTGTAGAGCAGGAGGAGTGGCCTAAACCAGTCTCCGCTGCTCGCAGCGACTTTACGCGTACGCCATGAGCATTTCTGCTCGCGTCCAATGAGCGCGCTTGCGCACAACACCAACAACAGCAGCTGTTGCAGTCCAGCGCACAACAACAAAACCGTCCAGAGTACTACAGAGACAACAAGAACACTGCGTTGCTTTATTGTTTTTTAATGAGTTTGAGTTGATGAAGAAATTTAATTTAGGTGACTACCCAATGTCAAACCAATCCCGAGCAGGCAGTTACGCCACACCACCAAACCCGCAGCTCCGCTTATGACTGCCCAACACCACCCACCAGCCAGCCTGCGCCGTTGATGATGTTGCTGCCGCTAAATGGACACACGAGGATGCTTTGGTCATCATTCAAGTTTAATGAAAAACGTTCACGCAAGTCAAAGAAGCGCTGATGATGAAGTGGTGAACTCGTGTGGGTGCTACATACAGCGACACACATACATACATGTACATTTATATATATATGACTGCCAGTAAGGGAAATCGAAGTGGCGAGCGCCATAAAAGTGTTTTGTTGGGGGGTTGGAGGGGGCAGCTGCACTATATATACATATGTGTCGGTGTGTGTGTCTGCATGTGTGTGAAATGGGTACTGGAAATTAAATAAAGTGACGTTGCCATCGAACGAAATTTCCACATATTCGCTGGGCGCGCGGCGCAAAAAACAAACCTACACGAGAGCAAAATGGAAAAGGTTGCCATTTTTAATGTGTTTGGCCGCGCATACTCATTCCTAGCCGCGTCTACACACATGCATCCCAATGGAGCAGGTTTTTTAAGCCAGTTGCTCGGGTTGTCGTGCTTTGATGATTTAATTTTCTGGTCTTCTAATTTAATTTTATTATAGAAATACGTGGTGACGGAGCGAAGAGCGCCGGAGCGGAAGCCAAAGAAGAAGCACGGAGTCAAGCAGCGCGGCAAGCGGGGATTCGTGGATGGTGAGCATTCGGAGGAAACGACAATAATAAATGCTGTGTGGCGAAGCTTCATACCAACAAAACGTATTTATGTCAGTATATGTGTATATATGTGTGGGTGTGTGTGTGCAAAGTCAGCGCCACACACTCGTATGTGCGCCTTTGTGAGTTTGTCTCTATGTAAATTTATTAATGGAAAATGGTGGAGTTTAATTGGAAAAGGAAACGATGCAAGGTGTTCGAGTTTATGAGTTGAAAATTCGGTGTGCGGTTGTTGGTTGCCAAATTGATTTTAATTGGTTTTTGATGTTCAGTGTTGGGTCGTTATAAGTAAGTGAATTCTATAAATTTAAAATGCTAGCACATATGCATGTGTGCATGCGTATATACATATATGTGTATCTGTATGTTAATTAATTTTAACTTGCTTAGAAGTCGTTTAGGAAGATTAGTTGCGTTTTCGTGAATGCGGTTTTACAGTTGATTGGTCAGTTGTTCAAAAACACAGAGGTTCTCAAGAAAACTAGGATTAATTTCGACTGAGCTAAGGTTTGATATTTGTTGTGATCTGTTGGAATAGAAGTCTTTCAGAAAACATGAAGTCGTGGACTTAATATAATCACATGAGCTATTAACTCAGCTCGCCTGATCTGGGAGAGCTTTTATAGTTAGTAAGGACACTATATTAACTTGAAATTAATTTAAAAAATCTAGGAATGACATTACTTACAAATTTACGTAGAGAAATTGCTTCTAATAAAATACAAGTCAGTCTTCATCTTCTTCAGCTCAATATCATAATTATACATAAAGAAAATATAATATTTCCTTCAAGCTTTTTTTGACAAAATATGAGTTTATATTTAAACTAAAAAAGGAAATTAAAATTAGGATATCTCATTGGGTTATCTGGCAAAATCGTTTAAGACACGCGTAGTAGCAATCACAGCTTCGGAATCGGTTAACCTAACCGTCTAAGCTTTAGTCACGGTTTCCGGTGCTAGTTTACGAATGGATTACTATGTATGTATGTATGTATATATATATATTTTTTTTTTTGAATAGAAAGATTAATAACGGTTAATGCTCCAAAATCGACTATTTACAGTACTGCCTAAACACAAATTCTCTGGCCGGAACTACAGCTTTCGAAATGTTATTTCCATCCGGGGACTCAATCAAAATCAAATATATATTTTCTAGTCTTCAAAGCATACATATATTGGGTCGAAAAAGTCTTTTCGTATTACTAATCAAACCTCCACTTATTTTTTCATAATGATCTTTAATGAACCATTTTGGTCGACCACTTTTTGCCATTTTATCGCAAGTGACATTATTCCATCAGTGTCAAACTTTTCTGGTTTCTCGGTGAAAAACTGCGACAAGTAACTTTCACAGGCTTTTCTCGAAGCCAACTTTATTCCTTTAAGGGAGTTCTGCATTGACCGAAACAAATGGTAGTCCGATGGTGCAAGGTTAGGGCTATATGGTGGATGCAACAAAACTTCCCAGCCAAGTTCTCCCAGTTTTTGCCGAGTCATCAAAGATGTGTGTTGTCTAGCGTTGTCTTGATGGCTGACGAAGCCTTTTCTGTTGATCAATTCTGGGCGGCGTTTTTTGTTTTCGATTGCTTGCTTCAATCTCATCAGTGGTTGACAGTAAAATGTAGAATCAATCGTTGGACCAGGTTGGAGCAGCTCATAATGAATGATTCCTTTCCAAATACAATAAATACTCAGCATAACCTTTCGAGGCGTCTCCTCTTACCATTCGCTTCAGAAATGGTTCGATTTCATTTCGTTTCAGCAAAGAATCGCAGATGATAAATCGGTTCATTAAACTTTTCACAGACAATTCATGTGGTAGCCAAACATAGAACTTTCTTTTGTAGCCAGACCAGATTAATGTTAAGTTCCTTAGGCTCCTTATGTGATGGTCCTGGTTAATATTTTCCATAATTTCATCGACTTTTTCAACGATACGTCGACCAGAGCAAAGTGCATCTTTCACATTGAAGTTTTCAACGGAAACGGAAGCGAACGAACAATTGTTGTGCTACACGAACTTATTTATACAGCATCGTCTTCGTAAACTTCACAAATTTCATTGGTGGCTTGTGTGGTATTCTTCCCTTCCTTTCTCAACTTCCCCGATTTTTTTTTTTAATTTAAATGATGGTTAAAATCCTCACTTTTCCAACACTATATGGTATGACACAATGTAGATGGAGATATACCACTGCAACTACAACTATTGACAAATTACGAAAGGACTTTTTCGACTACCCAATGTATAATATTTCTTTCCTGCATTATTATCTAACATACTTTTTTGTTGTTGGAGGGGCAGAAAAAATTTTCAAAAAGCAATTTGCGAAATATATACTGTAGAGTTCTTGGCCGGATATAAATCCGAGACCATTCCGATTATCTTGGCATCCGATTATAGAATAGACTCTAATAGGAATATATTATTTGATTTTGTAGACATAAATTTTCTATTTAATGAAAAATAAACCACATTTTAAACTTACTCTTATTTAATTAATACTTTCCAGACACCAGCGCTCATCAATGTACGAGTATTTACTTTCATCTTCATGTGTGTGAATAAATTTGTGCTCAAACGAACTGAAGCGAGAATTGCAAACAATTTAATTTTTAATTTTTGTTAATGAATTAATTAATTTAATGATACATACATATATGCGATAAACTCTTGCTGCAAAGCATTGTCATCAAAGCGAGCAGAAATTCACACCCAGACTCACACAAAAATATCTTTCAATATTTGTATTTTTAGGAATAGATACCCTGCAGGGAAGCATAAATTAGTTTGAAAATAGACTGTATTTCTGCTGAACTACAATGGGACTAAACAATTTCTGACCGAGATCTGTCAGTTGACAACTCGCATAAAGTCAGCTGACTGCTTGAGCTTGCAGTCCACACTATTTTTAAAGTGTGTTAGAACTAGTTGATTTGATTGATAGTTGACTGCAGGGCACAGACACATACACACGCTCCACACACATACGGGAAACTTGTTTAAAAACACACTCACGCCCAACTCCTTGCCCCGGCGCAGCCTCTTCATCGTTCATGAACTAATGAATTTTTGTCAGGACAATTTATGTGAGTTTCTTTGTGCACGGCCATGCACATATACACACAAACGTCGACTTGCTTATTTGAGCATAATAACTGTAGCTTGTATGCATGTATGTGTGTATGGATGTGGCAAGTCGCTGCAATTTCTATGGCAGTGCGTGTTTTGACTTGATTGTGTGGTTTGGCGTGTATTTAATTATTTTTCAATTAAATTGTAAATTTTTTGTTCGCATAATTGCATAATTATACCAGAATTTAAACGTAAACAATTAAGAGATGAGACGCACAAGCAATAAAAGCAATAAAAAAGCTCGCAGCCATGCAAAGTTTATAAAGTTGATTTAATTAAAATTCAATTAAAATTGAAATATTTTTAATTAAACAGTAGCCGTGGCTGATTTCACTTCATTGCCGTTGTGGTGTCGCCATTTAATGCTGTAGCATGCAAAAGAAGATGGCTTAGTTAGGCAGCTGCGTTTATGGGTGTATGGCAGTTTTCCGATACGGTCTAAAAAGTATTCTGTAATTTGTCAAAAGCCGAAATAAATAATTTTATTACAAATATAAGAAAATTTTCGAGGTAAGAAGGATATAATATATCAAGTTAAAAGAGCTTCAAATCTTCAGAATATACTTGTATGCTTTTGTTATATAATTAAATGTCCTGATGAAACACTACTTGTCTCTTGCGTCCAGCACGCTATAAAGAGAATGTATCAGTCGTGATTGAGAGTGTACACGAATACCGTGGAGAGTCGATTCGGCGCCGTTCTCAGCAACTCGGACTCACATACGAAACGACTTGACGCATTTCACGTCGAGATCTTAAATCGAAAGCGTACATGATACAGCTTGTACAAGAACTGAAACCGCTCGACCTTCCCAAGCGACTATTCGAATATTCGACCAAGTTTTGTTCGGCGATGAGGCCCATTTCTGGCTTATTGAGTATGTAAACAGACAAAATTGCCAAAATTGTTCAAAAATGTAACCAAACTAGTCCCAACTGTATATCTGTGGACCAGATAATCGATCTGGATGGGATAATGAAGAGTTTTCGACAAGAAACGATTGCCAGAAGTACATAAGCCAGCATTGGAGACAAGACGAAGAACCAATGAAAATGTTTCAAGAAAAAAAAAATACATCAAAAATTTAAGGAAATTATGTTTCTTCTTTTCGCAAGGTGGCTCCAATTGGATATTCCAACCGAAGCCAGGTCCTTCTCCACTTGGTCCTTCCACCAGAATGGAGGTCTTCCTTTACCTCTGCTTCTTCCGGCGAGTACTGCGTCGAATACTTTCAGAGCTGGAGTGTTTTCGTCCATCCGACAACATGACCTAGCCAGCGTACCCGATGTCTTTTAATTCGCTGAACTACGTCAATGTCGTCGTATATCTCATACATCTCATCGTTCCATCGAATGCGGTATTCTAGTTTTGTTTTTGTTCGTTGAGAGAGGTCTTTACTTCTCAATAGCCTACTTAGTCCGAAGTAGCACCTGTTGGAAAGATATATTCTGCTTTGGATTTCGAGGCTGATGTTGTTGTTGGTGTTGATGTTAGTTCCAAGATGGACGAAATTATCTACGTCTTCGAAGTTATCACCGTCAGTAGTGACGTGGGTGCCTAGTCGCGAGTGCGACGTCTGTTTGTTTGATGACAGGAGATATTTCGCCTTGCCCTCGTTCACCATTTGCTCGTTGCCTTAAACATTCTGGAGAAAGCATACGCCAGCAGCTTTTCTTTGTTTAGTTCTGCAGCTCGAATAATTTTCTCCAAACGTAGTCACACGAAATGGAGTCGCCTTGTCTGAAACCTCGTTTAGTATCGAACGGCTCGGAGAGTTCCTTCCCGATCCTGACGGAGCTTTTGGTGTTGTTCCTCGTCAGTAGTACACAGCCGTATTAGTTTTGCGGGGATACCAAATTCAGATATCGCGGCATAAAGGCTCAGAGAGATATAAATATCAGTGCTGAGTAACAAGTCATATTACAACCGAGTCGAGTCCCAAGTGGGATATCTCCAAAACTAATTTCAGATTTAATGATATCTGAAATGTTCCAATGAATGCCGCCTCCAATAGCCAAATTATGTAGGTTTGTCCTGACATGTGAATTATGTATGTCTAGACCATCATCACCAATTTCTATATTTCCTACTCGAGAACAGGGCCTCAATAAGAGACCACAGTGCCAACTTTCTAGTCTAAAAACCTGTTTATAAATCATACGTAATATTACAATTTGTCCGTATGTTTTTGTGTAAACTTATATTCTAACTAGCTTCGTGTCAATCATTCACGTCTAATAGTTTTGATTAATTAACTAAACTTGCCACAAAAGTATTATATATATCGACAATCAAGACAATTTCAAGCATTAAAATAACAACAACACTGACAATGCAAAGCAAACATCTTTTTAATGAATGCAATTTAATTCTATTACCCACAAATTTCCAGCACAAATAAACTTTCTTGACTTTCAGCAACTCCGCAGTCGTGCCACACACACAGTGAGAGAGCTAAAACACCAAAAAGAAAATAAAAAGACTGCTAGTTACTCGTAGTCTATCTAGCTACACATTTCGTTTCGATGTGGGGAGATCAAAAATTTAGAAAGGCCGAAAGGAAAGTAGATATTGAGATTGTTGGTGACAAAATATCAACTGTCATTAAAAACAACCTTATTTTCAATTCAATAGTTCATGTGTCGGAAAATCATATTAGAAAGTTTTCTCCCATTCGTTGACAAATGAATGAAAATACTTAATAATTCAGGTATGACTTCACCACTTAGTCTAAGCTGAATATAAGAACTTTTAAACCCATTCCAAAGACAGTCGAATCTACGTTACCGGAACGGACCCGTGACCCATCTTGAGACCCAGCATTCATTATTGTATAGTATTCGACCGAATAGACCACGTCCAACACGCAGTGAAAAAAATATAGCAGCCGTAGCTGAGAGTGTACACGAAGACCGTGGAGAGTCAATTCGGCGGCGTTCGCAGCAATTCGGACTGACGTATGGAACGACATGGCGAATTTTATCTTAAATTGAAAACGTACAAAATACAGCTTGTGCAAGAACTGAAGTCGCTCGACCTTCGCAACCTTCCCAATCGACATCGCTTCGTTCTATGAGCTCTTGAAAAGTTCCAAGAAGATCCGACGTTTTCGAGCCAATTTTTGTTCAGCGATATGGACCATTTCTGTCTCAATGAGTATGTAAACAAGCGAAATTGCCGCATTTGGTACGAAGAGCAATTTGAAGAAATTCAAGAGCTGCCATTTCATACAGAAAAACAACGGTTTGGTGTGGTTTAGAGGCTGGTGGAGTCATCGGTTCATATTTCTTCCAAAAAGATGCCGGTGAGAACGTAACCGTCAATGGGGAACATTATCGTGCCATGATAACCGACTATTTGATGCCTGAAATTGAAGCTTGTGATCTCGGCGACATTTGGTTTCAACAAGAGGTCGTTACTTCCCACACGTCGCATCAATCAATGGATTTATTGAAAGAATATTTCGGTGAATATAATTTCACGTTTTGGGCCTGTCGATTGGCCACCAAGATGGTGTGATATCAAACTGATAGACTTTTTCCTGTTGGGATATATAAAGTCTAAAATATATGCGGACAATCCCGCTTCGATTCAGGTCTTGGAGCAAAACATCACGTGTGTCATTTGTCAGTTACCAGTGGAAATGCTCAAGCGAACCGGAAATTTTACTCACAGATGGTTCAAGGAATGTTCTTTCAAATGATAATAAAAACTCGCATTAAATTTGAAGTTTTCTGCTTTTTCTTTAAAAAAATTGATCACTCTTTAGTATATTTAATTATCAAAGCAAATATTTTATAGGATTACAATAATTACAGTGATAAAAATAGCCGTTAATATAGTATACCTATAGAAAAAACGGTTCAGAAGAATACGGGATGAAATCCTAGGTGAAAAACTTGTATAAAATGACTCTCTTTAATGGAAAGTCGGATTGTGCTACTGTGATTTCTTCTATGTGATGCAATTTGTATGAGTTTTTGAACTCCCCAAGTCGTTAGCTGAATAGACGCTCGAGTTGCGGTTAAGATGTTGGCGAAAGTGCAGAGAAAATCCAAAAAGACTACAGAAGACGCGGCATGAAGTTGCACTAATTCCATCATTCGCTTATTTTCTCAATTAAACATAGAGTTTCTTCATCATCACCGGCTTAAGTAATCAAAATCTACATACATACACACATATGTATGTATGCGTGACGTATGAGTTGTCTATACATATGTATGACACATGTATGTATGTATATGCCCAAAGAGGAAGCTGCGCAAGTACAATGGCTATGTTTAAATGTAATTTTCTTCAATTTACCATATGAGTACCGACACACACACAAGCAAACTATTGAACATACGTATATATAGATTTACTTTTCTATATGGCAACAGGAGCATAGATATGGCTTTCGTGAGGGTATGCAATATGTATCCATGTAAATATGACTGTGTGAATGTTGTAAAGACAACCGCTGTAACCACTAAGGAAGACAACTGAATGAGGCAACGCGCGCCATCTTGACTTATATGCACAAACACACAATTATACACACATAAATCTATAGGTAAAGCTTGGTGTAAACTTCTTCAGTGTTGTGTCTCATTCAATTCATCTTAAACGTGCCGCTGCTGGCGTGTATTCAACATACGTGTGTGTGTGTGTGACGAAGCAGTAAAGGAGTAAATTTGCTGGAGTAGCGCCTGGAGGTCGCACAAAAGGCGAAATTACATTTAAGTGGATTTTCTCATTAAGTTCAATTAGAAATCTTGGTTTCTCTGTGATAACAGACACTTAGCAGGGAAGGAGGTGAAGAGCGCTCTCATGAACCAATATAACTATAAAGGACCGGCTGAATGTGACAATTATTTGAAATAATCTCATTTATGTATTAGCTGCGTTCTATTCGCCAAGTTGTGGCAAGTGGCAAAACGAACAAACAACTCGCATAATAAACCGGTATCTGGAATATATTATATTTATTTGATAAAATTAGTGAAAAGACATATTCGAAAAACCGGCCGAGAGAATGAGGCTGACAGATCGAGAAGACTGCAGAAACAATGGTGCATCTCTTGTGCACTTGTCCCGCTGGAAGAGGTATTGATAGTGAGGCCACAGAGTCTGTTGAAATTCGCATCAAGTGCAGGCATCCTAAGGGATGACTACTTCTCATGGACCTGGTAACACTGGTTTATTCGGGGTTCACTGGCCTACCAGACTAACCTAACCTAACCTATGTGACTATAGAACCTAGGTACGTATTTCTCGCAAATTTTGAGACACCTAACCGTTGCGAAGAATAGGGTGCCAAGAAAGAGGCTGTAGGAGCTACACTCAAATGTATATTGTACCTATGCATTGATTTGGCATAATAATTGGACACTAACTTGCTACTAAACTTACATATACTTGGTATATACTTCTACATACATGCATGTTTTGTATTGTTAGCGCCAAGGGATTAGCAAGTGCAACAAGACTGGGTAAATTGAGGCAAATCCAAACTGAATGTGAAAATGGCGAAACAGCAGCCACAGTGCCCTGTGAGAGTGAATGTTTTATTATACACATATATATCCATATACATATACTTATGTATGTATGCACATATATAGAATATATTGTTTGTGTAGGAATTAGAAATGTTTGGGCGTTCGTGAATGCGAGTGAGAGCGAGTGTCGACATATTTATTTGTTTAGCGGGCGACATGAACTTGTGTGCGGTTGAATTTGCAAATTTAATTAAAATCAGCTAAGCACATTAATGAAACATTTACATAGGTGTAGGTGTGGGTGTGGGTGTGTGCGTTGGCGAAATTCGCAGGCAGTCGGGAAATAACGCTACACAAACACGAACACTATTACAGCCACTCTCACACACATTCACATTAATGAGAGCGTACACGTGAAAGTTTCTACGGAAAGAGCAGCTTTCGAAGATGGTTTGTTAGCAATCTAATTACAACAACAATATGTGCAGTGACAGCTCCTAAATGCAGCAAGTACCGAAACGAGAGTGGTTCGCTAAGGGGAGTTTTTGTTAGAAATATATATACGTATTTTATTGATATTTATGGAACTTCTAAACCTTTTATTTACTTGAAAAACAATGAAGTAGAGATCAGAGAAGGGTGTAGGAAGATTGCCAAATCACGTATTCCATCCTAGTTTTCTTGTACAGATGTTTTCTGTTGTAGACTTCCAACTTAGAATTTACTGTTTTGACATTCATAAAACTTCGCCTCGATTTTCGAAGGATAAAAATTTTATCCCTATAGGTTGTTTTCAAAATCAGATATTCTTGCTTACCATTTTATCAGGTAAAATTAGAGTAGGCACTTCCAAACTATCTGAATATCGCATGATCTCAACCCTCCAAATATTCTCTTTGCATCTTCTTGATTCAGAACTTACTTACAGGTGTCACTACATCTCAATACTCTTTCTGAGCTATCTTCAAAAAACAGAAATTATAAGTAAACCATCGTAACGAACAGAAAAAGAAGTTGGAGATCCTATAAAATATATACATAATTGATCAGCGTGATAAGATTAGTCGACTGTCTATTTGTTGTTGAAACCAAATGTCGCCGAGGTCACGAGTTTGAGTTCCAGGAATCAAATAGTAGGTACGATGGCGCGATAACGGCCGCCATTGACGGTTACGTTCTCACCCGATATCAGTTTTGAAGAAATATGGACCGATGATTCCATGGGCCCACAAACCCCAACAAATCGTTTTTTTTTCTGGATGAAATGGCCGCTCTTGCTTCAGGTTGCTCTTCGTCATGCGACAATTTTGCTTATTTACATACCCATTGAGCCAGAAATGGGCCTCGGCGCCGAATCGACTCTCCACGGTCTTCGTGTACACTCTTAGCTACGGCTGCTATATTTCCTATTCGATCGAATATTATCCAATAATGAATGCTGGGTCTCAAGATGTGTGATGGTGTTGCGAATATTACGCTCAGTCAGTCAATAAAGTTGAAAGAGTTGTAGACGGCTTTCAGTCCCTCCATAATGATATACCCTCTGAACATAGTTTGGCACGATACGCGTGATCCAAACAATACTGAACGTTAACAACAAAAAAATCTCTTTCTGTGAAAACTTACTAATACAATGGCATAATCTCCGAACAAATTGCTGCCATACAAGGTGATCGATCAAAATTAGGTTCCTTTTATTTGTAATGAGTATCATAGCTGAGAGCGAAGTTAACGTTTCTTATTAAGTTTGTTATCTAACGACCCTCGTGACTAAACATGGGCGCGATGTGTGAGGGTTATGCGGTTCTGTTTATTGGCAACAATGACGGCGGCAAACGAAGGTCGCTTAATTAATGAAATTCGGGACAAATGGGAGGAAATTCGCCAACTAACTGTAAATGATAATTGCTAGCGTTGACGGCGAGTGCACGTCAATATATTCATGTGTGGGCGTATAACTGAGCATATATTTATATATATGTAAATATATACGTATGTATATATTTTTGTAGACATTTTGCTCCTCCTCGTGATCTCACAAACGGTAAGTTGTATATGTTTTCATACATCTGTATGTATGTGTATTCATTGCACACCAAATAGTCATGTAAATAAAAGTACGCACAAATTGATGTGTTGCAATTTGGATTTAATTAAAATAATTGAAATCGCTGGTGGAAAACTACCGCTAAATAAACAAACAAGCAAATGAGCTAAATAAACCGAAATAAACCGAAATAAAACACACATACGCATTCCGACATATGTATGTGTATCTATTTTATGCACAGAAATATATGTGTACTTGTGTGTGTGTATAAAAGCATGGCACTCTCTAATGTGTGTGCATCAATTTGCTGCTTTCAAAAAGCTTCGTTTTAGATTTATTTAATATCTAATTGCTGCCATTGTCGGGCGTAATAATTTCGCTCAGTAAAAAATAATTAAATTAAAATTATTTTCACACATACATATATATGTATGTATATCTCTTTATTTATATATGCTTATTTCCTTCGGGGTATACTGGTTTTCAGCGACAAAACTAATGATTTTATTCGGTTAAGCTGAAATTCTCGATTCAATATCATCTCGATCTGAATACCACTCCATATTTCTGAACACGAGTTTAATCTTAAAAGGATGGAGTCCTGGATGGAGAAGTTCACGCAAGTGAGGAAAGTTCTCCGAGCGCCATTCTCTTGGGAGTGGTCATGGTTATGGCTCAAACAGCTCACGACTTCCGGTCTTAGACCAAGTATCCTCTGGGTAGCCAAAGAACATCCATTCCACAGAGTTGTACGCTGGGTTTGGGACCCGATACGTAAAATTACTAACAACCTCGTATGAGAGACCTCCCTTTTGATGACGACCATGGTCAACGCATTAAGGATTAAGTCTCCTCAACATCGCAAAGGTTCTATCGAGCGTATTGTGTGAAAGCCCTCCGTCAACAAACTGATTAGACCTTATCAGTGTGGCTTTAGGCCTGGAAAATCTATAATCGACCAGATATTCACCATGCGCCAAATCTTGGAAAAGACCGTGAAAAAAGGATCGACACACACCACTTCTTCGTCGATTTCAAAGCTGATTTTCACAGTGCGAAAAGGAGCTGCCGCTATGTCCGAATTTGGTATCCCCGCAAAACCAATACGGCTGTGTAAGCTGATGTTAAGCAATACCAAAAGGTACATCAGGATCGGGAAGGACTTTTTCTTTCAGACAAGGCTACTTCCTTTCGTGTACAATCCTCCAATCTTCTATAAGAATGTACAGCTGCTGGCGTACGCCGATGATATTGATATCATTGGCCTCAACACCCGCGCCGTTAGTTCTACTTTCTTCAGACTGGATAAGGAAGCAAAGCAAATGGGTCTGGTGGTGGACGAGGACAAGACGAAATATCTCCTGTCATCGCACTCGCGACTAGGCAACCACGTCACTGTTGAAAGTCAAAATTTCGAAGTCGTAGATAATTTCGTCTATTTAGGAACCAATATCAACACCAACAATAATGTCAGCCCCGAAATTCAACGCAAAATAACTCTTGCCAAAAGGTGCTACTAGGACTGAATAGGTAATTGAGAAGTAAAGTCCTCTCTCGACGAACAAAACGAAACTCTATAAGTCACTCTGTCTGCGAAAAATTTATGGTCCTTTGCGCGTTGGTCACGGCGAATATCGCATTCGATGATTTATACAAAGACATTGACATAGTTCAGCTAATTAAAAGACAACGGGTCCGCAGGCTAGGTCCGAATGGACGAAAACACTCCACCTCTGAAAGTAATAGACGCAGTACCCGCCGCGAGAAGCAGAGGAGAAGAAGACCTCAACTCCGTTGGAAAGAACAGGTGGAGAAGGACCTGGCTTTGCTTGGAATCTCCAATTGGCGCCACATAGCAATAAGAAAAAACGACTGGCGCGCTATTATTAACTCGACTATAACCACGTTTACCCGGGGAATTTAATTAAAGTTTCCGGATTCTTTTTTCTCACACTGTATACTATACTGAGAGAAATGGAAAGACCATAGAATTCAACTTGACATCATCTATATAGTCTCAGTTACAGAACATAGCAAACTACCCTTCAAGTAACTTAACCTTGGATCCCCTCGTTGAAACAATCCATTCAACTGAAGATTGACTGGTTTACAGGGTTGCCGGAACCTCTTTCTGCAATACTCTGACGATATACGAACCAGAAATGGGAACCAATAAGCAAGAATTTGGCATCCCACAAAAACAGAATTTGACGCACCTCCTTTTACAAACGTTTGACATCCTTTTTCTATAATTATGTCGTAGTTCGATATCAATTTTTTCATATTTTCAGAGGGAATGCATAATTTTTTCCGAAATTAACGCGACTTTAAAGCTTATACTGTATATCGATTCAGATTTGTTACACTCGATCACTTGGCAGTACGAATTTACGGCACGCCTAAAACTCAAATTTTGTTTAAACTTCATAACATACTTCCATTCAATACATACACATTATATAATTTTAGCAAAAGTACGCAATTTGAAGCGAAGAAGCACATATTGTCAGCTTATCGTAATACTAATTATATTATGGAAATTAATCAACAATTTTCATTCCAGCCAATTGCACATACTTAAGCGGCAGCAGCAAACTCCATCCACCATCGTGGACAGCGAATCGCAACGCGAGGACATGTGCGAGGACTTGTGCGCTCATACACCCCACCAGGGCCAACAACAACGCTAAATAGTTTCCAAATAATAATCCATAAATCTGTTAGTTCAACTGAAACACCACAATGATTTGTGCCATGCAACACTACACGATTCTATTAGCCACTATTTAGAGTATTTACGGTTGCGCCACAGGGGCTCCGAACAGATTTTATCCCACGTGGGTCCCGTAACAAGTCTTTGTCAGCACTGGTATTATTCGACCACACGCTGAGAGCCGCCGGCGCTCGAACCCGTCACAGCCGTTTTGCGGGTCACGATGCACTTCGGAGGACATCTGTCAAACTTCGTTTGATTTGTAATTAACGGGTTGCTTTGATTTCCTGTGCGAAAGCAGGCAACAACAAGGGAGAGACTTGTAGCAATAATCAAATGAGATATTTACAAATCAATTATTGTTAATTTTTGTTGCTGTTTTATCAAATCAAAACATAAGACGTAACTAATTTCGAATATTTTCGTTTTGTAATCAATTTCTATATTTTAGAGAAAATTTCAAAAAACTAATAAGTTGTTGGCTAAACTAAATGAACTTTCTATTTCTAAATTGAAATTGAGCTAACCGAAGACTCTGCTTTTTATTAATAAACTAGTAGGAAGATGTTTTATTCATTCAGAGAGGAAATACAGATATGGACGGGAGCTCGGAAAGTTCCCTCCAGATTTTAGTACTAAGGAGGTAAATTAATTCATATATGACCGAACAGAAACAAAATACATAATTTCGATAAAAATTTTCAAAAATATTTTATTATTTTCAAAAATCTTGACGATGTAACTCCATTAGCTAATTCCATTAAGATTTGTTTTCATATTTGTTAGATGAGTATGGAACATCGTAGCCTACACATTTTTTATTGGTCCTTTTTTTCGACCTATGGATGCCTCAATTGTTTACCCCACTCGACTTTGTCTCGCTGTTATTAACACCTCGTTGTTTTCGAACTTATTGTTGTGCTCCACAACAGAGTAATAATGAGACAACTACTTGTATGATGATATCCTTGTAGGAAATGTTAGCCACTAGTTGATAATTGCCCTGTAAGAAATGCTGGAGTGCTCTTCCTCTTCCAATAGTTTTGGTTGGCATTTATTTGGTATTATTTCGAAATTTTCCTCAATATTTTTTTTTGAAAAAGCATTTTAATTAATAAAAATGTACATGAACATAATTTCTAGAACTTAAATAATCGGTAATTCAATTTGAAAAATTTTGGATACATATCTTCTCGTAGCCTATCTCCAGGAGGATCTCCGTGTCTGTTGGAAAGCAAGATCTTCCTGCTTAAAATTTTCTCAAAACCAAGAACTAAAATAATGTATTATTACCAGAGATGAATACAGTTAATGATCGAAGGACTGGTAAAAATTTTGATATTTTTTCATAAAATGGCGGCTTCCCATTTTCTATTAAGACTTTCGTTTGAATTACTTTTCCAAGCACTTTTGGCATTCTGATTGTATCTCCAAAACATGCGTTCTCTCTCTTTCCATGACTAAAAACGTTGACCTCTTAGTTAATTTTTTTCGAACGGGGATAAAAAGAAATAATTCGGTGTGAAGTCAGGACTTTACGGTAGATGTTTTGGGTGCTCAAAAATGCTGTTCTTAAGTCGGTTACAATAAGTCGAAATTTACTGTTTTGCGTTGTTCCAGAGATATGGCTGCGACATGTCTAGTTTTGCTAGAAAAACAGGTAACCATTTTCTTCGAAGTGCTTTCGAGCGAGAACTACTTTTGTTGGATTCGGCTCATCTGAACAGGCGTATTGCATTGACCAATCAACACGAGCTACCACGTAGAAAAAAGTTTTCTACAATCCAATGTTCATGCAATATTGAATGTATGCTGGTCTCACTAATGCCCATAGTTGTCTCAATCTCACTATAGGTCATTTGACATCTGGCACAGCATCAATAGTTACAGTAACAGCAACTTATTTTGGACCACCGAGATGAAATTTGGCTTGGGTGATCTTCCACCTCGATTGGATACACCCTACAATCGATAAAAGTTGTTTCTTGACGGAGCTTCATCGTCAAAAATCAAATTAAGTTCATCGATGCATTCTTGATGAGTTAATCCACTTCTAAGGTTTAAAAAAACTTTCGCGATTTAATTCCATTTTTGTCCGATATGAATATTTTAAGTTATTGTAAACAGTACAATAGTGCTCGTAAGTCAAACGTATAAGAAGGTCGAGTGAAAATTTCAGACTGATCAGTCCGAAGTTTTGTTCAACGACAACGTTTCGAGAAAAATACGTTTTCAAGTTTTTGGACCCGATTACGCTTCAAAAATATCCTCTAACTAGTATTTGCCTGATCAATTTCAAAATGTCTGAGAAAGTTTTAAATATACATAAGTGCAGTCGACAAATAAGCAAAAAAAACGGATTTGTTGAAATTAATTATTAATATATCCCCTTAAACAAGTTTTGAGTAAAGCTATTTGCTCAAATAGTAGTAATTATAATGTAAATATATCTCATTTCGACTGATTAATACTTTTAATTTTCATTGGCTTCATTTTAAAGAAGAAATATTTTTTTGGTTGAAACATTTTTCCTACGGTTCTACAGTCTGTATTTTTTTTCTTTCAAATGAGCTAATTATCTCTTCAAATTACTTGCAGGACATCATTACCTAATCCATTGCTCCAAGTACCTAACTAATTACCGTTTTATATGGACATCTCCGTGTGCGAAAATTTTTGTTTGCGTTGAGATGAAGGAAGCCGCAGTTGAAAAGCGTGTGAAAGCCGATTTCTTGCCTCAGTACACCTAGATAATGATGCGGTGGGGTGAATGTGACATGAGCCGAATACTTGTAACTGTTTTGTATCGGTAATGTTATGTCAACCAAAAGAAAAACAAAAACAAAGTGCGATGGGCACATAAGGAATGCTAAAACTGCAAGCTGAAAAAACTAGTTTCGAGTTTGTGGTGTGGGCTATGTACTTAGCACCTAATTGTTTTTGTTTTTCTATTTCTAGTTGGCAGATGACAAGCAATTTGAGCGTGAAATTAAGAATATTAGAAGAAACCTTCTATGAACCCAAAACATTTCACTTTTTCAAAAACGAGTTGATTTCGCATTTGAATAATGAAACACTGTAGAATAACAACAACACTTTTCCTACACGCAGCCGCGGGCGCTTAACTTATCAACTTGCAATTTATGTAACATTTGCGGTCGGTCAACGCCTACCAGCGCCAGCCGCCTTTCCAACGCGCTCGCCACGAGCACCGAGCCACTCCAGCGAGCGGCAGTGCGCAATTCAATCGAATTTGTTTTTGGGCAATTGTCAAAAATTGAATCATAACTCTTACTAAATCATAATGCAATCATCGGAACACATCACCAGCAGCCACGCACTCAGCCGCTTATTCAGCCACTTGGTCATGCAATCGCCGGTTCAAACGAGAATTCAAATCACCAAGCGAGTACTTGGTTTGTGTGCTGTGTGTGTGCGCGCCGCCCAAATTTAACCTTAGCACACAATTACGCAGGTATTCAATAATAACTGTACAAATATTACGTATGATATTATGAATGCCTACAGAAGTGGGCGTGCCATTGCTCGCGGCAATTCAATGCGATTGAATGCTTGTTGTTGTTTAGTGGTTCAGTGTCAAATATCAGCAACAAAATAACAAGATTTTTCCCGATTCAAATGAGCTATGCGGCAACACCCAGACGATATGGCAACATTTTGAATTTTGAGAAAAAAAAAATTGTTTTTGCGAATACTTAAATATCGCATGAAGGCAGTCAAGAATTGGGATTCTCTCCTAGAGTTATTTCATGCTTAAAGGAAATTAGGTGTGAAATAGCAGTGATACAGACAGTACATCGAGTCTGCGTTCTCTAGAACTAGGAATACAACAGACCACTTTAGGATTCCAATAATGGTAAATGTGAAAAAATTATAGAATATCTGGCGATCTGATTCGTTATAAACCAAAAATTGAAAACTGATACACAAATGAGGCTAATAAAGGCAGTCGGTGGTGCAGTAATCTACGATAATCTATGACACATTTGTGGTAAGCTACGCCGACGATGCACTTGATCTTAACCACATCCTAATCCATCCATTAGAGGCACTTAGTTTGCCACTGACAGTATATTTCACTAATAATGGGTTAACAACATGCACCGGTGTTCTGATTACGAAAAAGATCGTAACAATTGGCTAGACGATTCGCGGCTCAAATACAACACCAAGTAGATCTTAGCTGAAACCATATGTCCGTGAGGGTCTAAATCAACACTAATCACTGCAAAAACCGTTATGCCGTTCTGCGAAAGACAGCTCTAAAAATAGCTTCCTCAATTATGAGACAGTACACTGAACATAGTATAGGGTGATCAGGGGCGGATCTGGATGAAATGGCAGCTCTTGAAAAGTCATTCATCCCAAATGCGAAAATTTTGATTGTTTACAAGTACATACCCATCGAGCCAGAAATGGGGCTCCTGGCTGAAACGAAATTTGGCTCAAAAACTTCGAATCTTCTTGGAACTTTTCAACAGCCCCTTGGGAAGGTCGAGCGGCTTTAGTTCTTCCACAAGCTGTATTTTGTTTTTTTCACTTTAAGTACTCGACGAAAATGCGCCAAGTCGTTCCATATGTCAGTCCGAGTTGCTGTGAATGGCGCCGACTCGACTCTTCACGCTCTTCGTGTCGTGGACGTAGTCTATTCGGTCGAATATTATCTAATAACAAAAGCTGGGTCTCAAGACATGAGTTGAGCAAATCAAGGGAAACAGATTCTTTACAGAACGTGAATTTTCGCAATAAAGTTGAATGATTTTTAAAAGTAGCTCAGGCGTAAGTCTTTTCATAATGAAATGCTAAACAATACTGAACGAAAATAACGCGACATTGACACGACTCCCGCGTGATCTGTCAAAAATAGACTACTGAAAAAGTATTTTTACTTGGATCACCCATTAGTAATACCAAGGTATTACATACACTGGAAATACAGATGGGTTATCAAATAGCAAACGGACAGAAGAAGCAAACACGTAGCCGACTCTAACTGCGATCTTTGAGTCTATGGCTAATTTGTTTATCGTTTATGTATTTAAAGCTAAAAGAAAAATATTAGTCCCATGGAAATAATGCGAAGTTAGGTGGTAGATTGTCAGTGATGGTTCGAGAAACAATACACGCTCATCTTCAATTCATTGCCGAGGAAAAGTTTCATTTATTTATTTAATTGAATTGTTTTTCAAAAGTTTTTTTCATGTGATTATGAATTTGTTACTTTCTTTCGTTTATTTACGTAACAAATTCATAAAATTGTATCAATTTCCTGCGTAATTTACTTTTCGCAAATGCAAAAGTCATTAATTTCTTTATTACTTAGTTTACGTGCACAACGACGGGTCCCGCCGATGAAGTTTCTACAATAAACCGCTGCCGGACTGCAACCGGAAATTTCACCATCTCAATTTTCACGAAAAGCAGCGCAGTTGTTGTTGTTGTGTGCGTAATTAGTTTATGCAAAAAAGGTGAAAACATTGCAATTGCAATTTCAATAATGAAAACTCTGCAAAATTGTGATGCCAAAATTTTAATTACTTCCAAGGCGCGTAATCACCGAATTCACCAAGAAAGCGGATAATAGAAAATGGCCACTGCCACTAAGCCACCCACCTATTGCTTACTTTTGTTATTTATCGTTTAATCTAGGGGGGTGATGAGTAGGAAATAGCGTTGGTTAAGGAAATGCTCTGATTTTAACTCTGAAAACATAATCATCACTTGCAAATTGCAATTTTCTTAAATGAGTAGGAAATTAACCGTTTCGGTGGCAAATGCATTGTGATCGATAAATTTTGTTGAAAAAGTCTACTTTTTACTTGAACTACATTCAATTTTAGCACAAAAGTTTAATCATGAAGTTATGACTTCCGAAGAGTCTGCGAGCTCTTCTCCCATTTAACAAAATATCTTCCAATCCTTCATCTTCTCACTTTTTTCCGCTCAGGACTCCCAAGCCAAATCAGGACTTTTAAATCGTGCAAATAGCTTTCGGCATTTTCGCATCTCCAAAGCATGTTCACCATAAAAAAACACCGAAATACGTTAAAGTTCAGATGAACTCGACACTCGACATATTTGAGTGAAGAAAAATATTGCTTACGCTTCAAAAGAATGACATACCATATAATGGAGAAGACTCACAAGGACAGTAGTTTTGCAACGCATGTTCAAAATAA
This sequence comes from Bactrocera neohumeralis, assembly GCF_024586455.1. Taxonomy (NCBI): domain Eukaryota; kingdom Metazoa; phylum Arthropoda; class Insecta; order Diptera; family Tephritidae; genus Bactrocera; species Bactrocera neohumeralis. The sequence goes on along the minus strand of NC_065921.1, from coordinate 4,056,863 downwards.
TTGGAACAACGGAAGTATTACAGACTTATCGACGAAAATTCAAAAAAGGTAGATACACGATTTTACTCACACTCACAACGAACTGTCAAACTTTCACAGTAATATTCTGTACGATTATGACGTAAGGAATCAAAGTGAACGAACTCACTCCATAAAATGTAATTAGTGGAAAAGTTGTAACCTTTATTTCTAGCATTAATAGAAGGCTTCAGATATGTAATGAGATTGATTGATTCTGCCGCGACCTAAACATGTTAACTTGTATATAGACAGAGTTTATGTACAAAATAAGGAATGAAGTCACGTAGTTGCCCGGTCGGATTTGCACTTACATATATAAGGTAGACAAAATAGACTTGACGACTGACGTTCTGTGAGAGTCTGCTGACCAAAAATAGTCATAAAGTATATAGAGAAGACTAAAAACAGAACTTGTGATCGAAGAAGTTGAATTAATACGCCATTAGCAGTCTGTAAAGGCGGCTTCTTAGAAAGAATTGCACAACTAAGGAGTGAAACCAGACGGAATGTTTCCCTCGAACCATAAATCTCATTTAAAACTTGCCTCTTTTATAACTTATGAATGATGACTATTTCTGGAAATTTGTATAGCGTTTTTGGTTAAAGCTGAAGAATTTCAGTCTCATATATAGCAGCAGCAAAAAAATTATTAAACAAGTAAGGAAGAGCTAAGTTCGGGTATACTCTTGCAACTTGAGGATTAAAACCAGGTAAGCACCTTCCGGTATATAAGGGTTATTAGTTCTATGGGGTTTAAGGCTGTAACGTAAAAATCAGGGTACCAAAATTGGTTGAAACCGGTAGTTTTATGGGCGTGGTAGTGGCCCGATTACGCCCGTCTATAATTTCGTATATATTTGTACTAAGGAATGCACATACCAAGTTTCATCAAGATATTTCAATTTTTACTCCAGTTACAGCTTGTACGGACGGACAGACAGACAGTCCCGGATTTTAACTCCGCTTCATTATCATCATCCTAATTAGATATCATAAATACATATATGTGTATATAACCTATATATATCTCGCTTAATTTTAGGAGACACATACAACCGTTCGGTGAATAAGATAATTATACTCTGGAACAACATGTTGCAACAGTTTAAATACTTGTATAAATATAACTATTCGTTAAATAAATACAAAGTGACAAATAGAATGTTACACATGTTTGACAGCGTTGCTAAATTAGGTTTCGAGCAGCTTGATGTTTCTCTTTGGCGTTTTTTTTCGCTACAACTACAAATTAAATTTTAAGCGTCACGTGACTAACAGCCGCCGGCCAATTTCCGCCCCGGCCAGATTTGTATGTATGTAGTAGTAGCTGAAAGGCGAAAAATCACAGCGAGTATGATAATTTTAGTTGTTAATAATCGGAAAATGCCGCAGGCCAGCCATGATGGCCAGAAAAAGTTGGTATATGTATGTATGTATGTGCAGAGTGTGTGTTGAGAAAAAGTCGTCTTTGTCGATGTCAATGTGGGAAGTAAAGGCGACTTTTAATGGCCTACAAGCACAGTTTTACGCGCCACGAACAACAACAACACACTCACGCTCATATGCATATTAGATTATTGAACAAAAACGTATTTTTGTGTGTCTGTATGTATGTGTGCGCCAAGCTAAATTGTCATTTCGACAAATATTTGTTTTGTAGTTGTCGCTTTTCTCTTTGCACGTTTCTTTCGATTTTGTTGTGAGCCTACGGCTAATTTGCCACCCCGAAAACAAAAAGATTGAACGAAGAGTCCCCTCTCAATTTCGCACCTTTTGCATTTCCGATCTAATGCATGTGTGTGTGTATATCTGTTTTCATATCACTGTGTGTGTGTGTTTTCGCATTGATTTCCTTGCTTTATTTTTAATACGCTTTTTTCATTTCGTCTTTACCTCTATCTATCTCTCCTTCTGTCTCTCTCTCAACAGGGGTTTGACACGTAATAAAGTGCAATCAAATGCAACCTGGACAAATTCTCACCCAGCGATGGTGAGTGCTCTCGGCAGCAAGAATTTGGTAGTCTCATAAGAAATATAATTCAACTACACCAATGAATGAATGTTTCCGTTTTTCTCTCTATTATAGTTAGCAATGAGAAAATTATATTTTCTAGACACATAAATCCCACTAATATATAAAATAAATTATAATCAAGTAAAATTCCAATGCTGCATTCAAATGTAAAAATGACTGGTCTGTATGTTACTAGTTTGAAATTAATTAATTCGTAACTAGTCCACACATGGGCTTGTCTATTTCAGGAGATAAATGTCAAAATTACTGGTCTGTATATTACTAGTTTGAAATGGTCTAGTTCGTAACTAGTCCACATATGGGCTTCTTTATTACAGGTAATTCAATGTAACTATGTGTGCGGGAATATTTAGATGTATCTGCGCATGTAAAATGTAGTTTTCCATTTTTTGTAGCAACTCGGCATACAAACGGAAACGGAAATTTATTTCGCAATTGATTGAGTTTCTGTGGAAATACTCGTATTAGCGTCTAAATCGAGACTTCTTCTGTGAGGAAATGAAAAGCGAAGCACAAAAGAGATTGATTTAAGATTATGATAATAGTTGACCCAAGATTCAATTCTCATGGTAGAACAGGAAAAATATGATTATGTAATTTTCGTAACTATTCCGATTCAGTAAAGGAAATTTTCCAAAGTCACTGAAATCTGGGAGACATCTGGTTAGCAGTAGTACCACTACTCCAAACCTCAACATCCGCGCCGTTAGTTTTGCTTTCTTCAGAATGGATAAGGAAGCGAAGCAGATGGGTCTGGTGGTGAACGAGGGCCAGACGAAATATTTCCTGTCGTCAAACAAACAATCGACGAACTCGCAAGTTGGCTCCCAGGTCACTTTTGACAGTCATAACTTCAAAGTCATATCATAGAAAAGTTTTGCGGAAGATTTTTTCTTTGCGCATTGGCAGCGGCGAATATCGCATTCGATGGAACTATGTGCTGTAAGAGATATACGGCGGCATATTTCAGCCAATCAAGAGACAGCAGCTGCGCCGACTAGCTCATGTTGTTGGAATGGAAGATAATAATCCAGCTTTGAAGGTTTTTGATTCAGTACCCGCCGGTGGAAGCAAAGAAAAATGAAGACTTCCAGTCCAGTGGAGAAGAACCAGGCTGCACTTGGTATTTCAAATTGGTGCCAAATAGCTAACAGAAGAAACGACTGCCGCGCTGTTGTTAACTCGGCGATAACCGCGTAAGTGGTGTATACGCTATTAAAGAAGATGAACATCGAATGAAGGTCGAATGAGGAAGAAAAGGTGGAAACATCTAGATACTTATTCCACCACTGTCCAGCTTTCGCCAGACTAAGGCTGAAGCATCTTGTTTGTCATACTTTCTATGAACTCGGCGAATTGGCTGGAATAGATATTAGCCACCTCAATAAATTTATGGAGCGCTTTGGGCGTTTCATCGATATGCGACTATCATTTTGATTCGTTCTTAGCTGTTTTGGACATCACAACCGACAAGTGTCTATAGCAGCCCACGGGGGATTATTCGTGGCCTCACGAGTTATTAGCCTATTTACCTAACCTAACAACTAATTAGGAAAGCATTTATTTGGTACCGGGTGATATTAAAGAGTACAATATCGAGTTGGAAAGGTAAAGTTAAGAAGAGCAGGTATTGTTTGTATTATTTCAAACTTGGATTCAGTTGGGTGTTTAAAACCGTATCAAGGAGACAGATAGTTGTTCATAAAACTAACAACCATCATATGAGGCCAATCAATGCATAAACTCTAAGACAGTTATGGCGCCAATTAAGTTTTCTACACAATTAAAGCAATCTTGAATTCCACTTCCTGCATCCAGTTCCGCTCGTTCCATTTGCAATCCAAGGGGCGTTTTTGTTTTCTTCCCGCCAAACCCACCAATTTAGATATTTTAGGATACATTTGTGTAAAATAAACGATTTTTTTTAACAAAGCAACATGAAAACAAACTCGAAAATGTGAAATAGAGTACAAACATGATGTCTACACACTATATATTTCGAGCACTTACCATATGCCTCTGAAGAATGTAGACTGCCAACAAGAAAACCAAAGTAAACGCCCATAATCCGCTAATAGATGTAGACGTCTCATGATCCTTCCTTATGCTGAGTGTGTGCAACTCTCGGTGACAAAGGACACATGCTGAGATAAGGATCTCATTACTCTCAGCTCACAACAGAGCACTGTAAAAGAATAGAAAACAGTATGAAGTGGAGTAAAACCGAACAGCAACAATAACAAGATCGCTATGAGTGTGGAAAACAATATTTACAAAGGCAAAATAATTATCCTTTCGCATTACAAGCGTTCGAACAACAGCAACAACACAATGTCTGAAGAGAGCAGAGTGGCAGGATCAGTAACATGCTACTTCGGTTGCGGTTTCCATTTACTGGCAGCTTCAATGGGTAATTGAAACATCGGTTTCCGATCTAGAACTCCACACATTTTTTATTCAACACACACACACGCTCTCATAGACGCAAATGCATGGATGCGGCAGGATCATGACGCTTACAAGGACCATGGTGCTTATTGCTGTGTGTTTTTGTTGTTGCTTGTCTTTGTGGTGTGACGTTGTTCATTTAACAATTGACTCAAAGCAATGCTCGACAGCTAATCCTAATGTGTTTTTCGCACATTGTTCGCCACACCATTGTCGTGGGTCGTGTGTGTGTATGTGTGAGAAGCCGAGTGTGTCCTGCGAAGCAAATGCGACACAGCCTGTTTGTGTGCTTAAGCGGATTTGAGCCACGGTAGTCGAGTGTGTCGGGCTGTACGGCTGGTGGGTATGCAGAGATGTGTGGGTATCCCGCTGACTGCGGCGCGGATAATGTGTTGGTAATCTGCGCTTTTGCTAATATTTCATTAAATTTGAGTGCATAATTGCAGAAATATGCTGCGATCAGACAATCAGCCATTGAATGTGTGAAAAACGCTACTGATTTACACGCGACATGGCAATCGGAGAGTTCACGTTGCTGCAGTAGACCACCGGATGGCGACCTGCTGCGCCTGCGTTGCTGCTAAATAAGCTGGGAGCGCTGACAGAGCGTGGAATGTGAGCGGAAAGTTTCTGCGGTTATTGAAATTTTAGTAATCAACCTTCATTAACTGCTTGCATTATTTCATTAAACATTCGGCTTGCAGTAATCTGCGTGAGTTCGCAAACTAAGCTCATGAAAACAGTTTCGTTTGAGGCGAAAATAATTACCTACAATAATTAAATTTGCTCATTACCTATTTATATAATCATCAACGTCAGATATTTATGTTTTTTACGGGACCTCAATGGCAGAATTGAAATTTGGAAGACATTTTTAATGTTTTCAGTTTGTATAGCAGTTAGTTGCGATACAAGTAGTAGTTGGATTTGAATAATATATTCGTAGATTGTAATTTGTCAAATGAAAAAGTTTTCCATGCAAGGACTTTATTTTGATATTAGGTCAGTTTGTGCGACAAATATAGGCTATAAATTCAAAATCGGAAAATTTTAGCTTTGGAACATTAAATTCCACTGGATTAGGTTTCAAAGAGCATAAGTTTGTCTGAATTGCTTTTAATTTTTTTCTCACTAAGAGGCGTTTTGGGAATGACTGGTTAGCAGCCATCTGTCAGTTATGTTCTGGTTAACTTCACCAAAACTACTTCTATCATTTTAACTAGAACTTAACTGAAAAATGGCTGCTAACCAGACCTGAGAAAACGGACCTTAAACTCATTTGGGAAGGGCACTATTTACTCGCTATAAATTCAACTCATACACCTTTCTATAATTGATAGCTAAGTATATAGCGCGCCATCTGTCGCTGATATTGGTAACAATTTTGGTGTTTGACTCGATTACGCCAGTGACGGATACAGAAACAACAAACCATTCTATTAAGAGAGTCAATGCTATAAAAAAAAGTTTTAGAAAAAAAGGATATGGAAAGCCGCACACATACCAAATGATACAAAATTAAAAATATATATATTTACGTAATCTTCAGCTTCATTTTCAATTATTTGTATGTATAAGTATGTATAAATTACAGAACTATATTCTATTAGGCTGGCTTGTAAGCCGAAACTTAGAATTTTAGCAAAAGTACGGTTTAATAAACTAGAAGGCAGAAAATTCTCAAAATATATTATTTTTTAACCGGAAGCGTCAACAACTCAGTAAAAAAAATCGAATACAGGTGGCATCTTGGCTAATTCCGGTAGCTGAATATGCATTTTATTCTGAAATGTTTTGCAGGGATATGGAATTTAACTAATTTTCCTACTGAACCAGCAAAAATATGAAGAAGCTGATTTTAACCAGAGAACGTATATTTATAATATGTATAATATATATTTATAAATATACGTTCTCTGCTATACAAGATAAGGTTTTCGGAACGAAAAAATTTGGTGAAATCGTTCATCATTAAGTAAATACCAAAACTAGGGTGGTAAAGATAAATAGCGAAGACACAAACCAAATCAGGAATAAATACACATATATACCACATACAGAAAGTATATCCTGAAGCTAAATGAACCCTGAACAATTTTTTAACGGTAAAGTTGTTGGTAACAGAATTACTCACATCATCTGCATGTATATCACCTGACAGCCTTGTCATTCGAGAGCTTTCAGTAGTCACTATTCTTAAAGTCTTTCAATTCTCACGACCTTGCCATAAGCTAAAACTTATTATAATCAGGTCAAACTGTACATAGTACCCTTTAATTGGAGAACTCTCGACTTTACCCTATCGAAAAGATGAAATAATAACATTGAAGCACAATGTTGAGAAAAATGTAAGTGAAGCCTCGATTATCCTATGTTGTTGTAGAGGAACTGTGGGAAGCGTTGAGATCTCTCACAAAAAGTAGTGCTTTGACTTTATGACATAGTCGGCAGATGCATTGCTGCAAAGATTGCTTTCAGACTACGGGCAACTGGACACATGAAGGATTCTTTGAAAATGTGGAGCACTGAAATGCGGAACCTGCTTACAGTGACATCTTCTCCGCTTACATACCTTCGAGAGGTGTGTGGGTGTGGCGGAACGAGCCTTTTCCCAGAAGAATCGAAGTATAAGGGGAACGTTGGAGAGAGAGCCACTTCAGTGACTTTTAAGCAGAAGTGCCAGCCATCAAGATGTACTTCTCCGAGTGTGGCTTCTTTTAGGAATTTATGCAACCGGTTCGAGAGCAGACCATGAGCACGCTGACTGTGAGCCCAAAGCTAGCCAAGGAGTTTATCACCTTTTCCAAATTAAATTGGTCTGAGTGCTTGGCCACAGCGGACTCCTCGGAAATTGTAAAGCCGATAGTCTTGCAAGAAAAAACACCCATACCCTATTTGCGCTAGGATGGAAGCGAGTAGGTTTTCCCGTGTCTTCGTGCATTCGATCATTGGATCTGTGGGCTTGCTACGAGCTAAGCAAGCGTTGTTTAGCAACCAGAACTTGTGGGGTTGCGAAAGTTCTCTGGCCCAGAGCTCACATTTCCGCAATGATAGTCCTTTCCTATTAGCACTCATGCTGTTAAGCTGAAGATTTTTGAGGACGCAACATGTTAAAATTGCAATGAAGAAGAAGAGATGAAAACATCTAGACCACTTCCCCTCCACTGTCCAGCTTTCGTCAGAGGTTGAAGTATCTCCGTTGCTATACTTTCTACGAACTCGGAGAATATACTAGAGTTGATATTAAACGCCTCAATAAATTTGTAGGCCTTTTGTCTATATGCGATGGTCTTTTTGATCTCTCCAGCTGTCCAAATGGAATCTTTTTGTGGCCTCCTGAGAAGTCAACTTTATTAACATAACCCAACTAAAGCGGTCAGTAGGGTAATCTTTTTTCAAACTTTTTTTTTGGCATTTTTTGTTCACTTATACCCTTATAATTAATGTAGAAACCCACTTTACTATTGGAAGGTTTCGAAAAAGGCCCAAAGATAATAATACCGCTCGACGTTCGGAGCGCTCGGAGTACACACCTCAAACTTTAAAAGCGTTTTTCTCAAAACACACTTTTTTAAATTGGCGGACATGATTCCGGTCGAACTACTGAACCGATTTCCTTAAGTTTTTTAAATGTTCACAAAACGCCTGGCTATCGTCCCTACTAGATTCATAATTTTTTATAATTTATTGACAATGTTATGACAAAATTTATGTAAAAAAAACATAGGAAAAAATTAAAAAAATAAAATTAAAAAAAAATGTTTTTATGTTTCAGATGATCCAAACATGAGAAATCGTATCCGCCTGTGCAAAAACGCATCTCATTTACCCAGCCATTTCTCCGACAGATTTCATCAAAAAATTCCCAAAGATTTTGTTGATACACTCCACGATATACCTCATGATATGTGAAAAAAGTTCTATTGTAGAATAAAAATTTCTATGAAAAAAAATTTCAAAAAAACAGGCCAGATTACCCTACTGACCCCTTAACCTAACCCCCTGGTATTTCCTAAATCAGCTCCATCCACTTTCTACATTTTTCTGGCCATAACTATACTAGACACCTTAATGTTCTGTAATGAAAATTTTCAAAAGTTGAAGGTCAAAATTTGAATTTAAAATCATCTTTATACATACATTTAAACAACGCCTTAATATCCTTTCGAAAGGTTCTTAGAGTATTTATTGATAATTTATTAGAATCTTTGGGATTGCCTCTATCAGCTTTTGTGCCTCAAGTTGGTGATGTAGAATTTCAACTTTTTGGGAAAAGCATTCTAAGAAAGTTGAACTGCAAAAGTGGGTGTAAGCTGCGCTTCAGTGTCAACTGCGAGCTCGGGATCCTTTATTTTTATTGGCCCGAATCACAATCTTTTCGATAAATTCGCTCCCTTATATGCACATACACATGCACATCGTGCTCCTCACAGAAAAGCAAAAAAGCGGGCATATGCATTCCCAGTTTCTTCTGGCGTTGTGGCTTCTTGGCGCAAGCTTTATTATTCTGGACAATGCCACAGCGGCACGACAGCAACAGCTAAGACATCGTGCGGCTTTGCTCGCTCGAAAACATGTCAACAGACAATATCCTGTCGAATTTAGGAAAGTGATTTATGTGCAACTCATGTATGGAATGCACAAGAAGAAATCACAAAGGCAACAACAAGCACAACAACTACGATTACATGGAATTCCTTCGGTTTTAAAGCAAAATAAAAAATATTTATGCCTCGACTTATACATGCATGTGAAAATCCTGTGTGAGCACAGACAACTTGAGCAGACCCATGAAATGAGTATCAACAACAAGTGCAACAACAATTGCCAACAACAACTGCACAAAGAGCTAAGTAAGAAATGAGCGGCGTTTAAATTGGATTTGGTTGATTCGAAAGGCTTTTTCAAGGCTTTGCGGAGCGATTTAAATGCGCGTCGAGTGCTGGGCACTGGCAGCACTCGCCAGAGGGGGAGGGGTTCCCACACTAGTGGGATGTGTGTGTAGAACTTGCGCTTAATTGGGTTTATTGAGTTTGGGTAGCTTTATGTAAATTCTCAAAGTTGATCTCTTGAGTTTGAAGAATAAAAAAAAGAATTAAGAGTTTTTAAAATTATGGAGACATATTCTTGGCTTTTTAAGTTTTGATGGCTTAATCTTAATTTAATGATGCTTTGACGATAGTGGTGATGCCTGAGTGCGCAAATTCATTTTCCAATTGTGTACTTAGTTAGTATACTATTACTCTCTTATTGTATGGGCTATGGCAAACTTAAGGGCAAACTTTTTTCTTTACAAAAATATAAGATATAAAGTTTATTTCAAGATTTTAGGCCACTAAAACCACGCATCTGGTGGGATTAGCATTACAATGAGCGAAATTAACCCTCAGCCACATTATACATACATAGCAATTTGAAAATTTCCCAACCGATGTTCGAAAAATCTGTGCCTCCAGAGAGAATATATGGGAACTACTAGCTCTTAGCAAGGAAAGGGAACCTTCATTGCTTGAAGATCCTCTGATTACCAGCGACTTGCTGATGAATCTTTAAAATTGGCAAGACTATCTTAAGCATAATGCCAAATATTTGCATCAATTTAGAGTCAAAAATTACAAATTTTAGCTGGGATGCCTACTTGGGAAATTTGTGCATTTTCGAAGCATTGCTTCAATCTTATAATATTTTATACGTGGATACTTGTTGTTTCAAGAGTCATATCGGATTCCAGCACATGAGTGACTCGACAGTCATTCGCTTATTTGCTGAAACGCAGCAAGCAAGTTTTGGCAATTAGCACCTCGAAAAGTCACGAAAGAACTAAAAGTTGAGACCTTTTTAAATAATAAACAAAAAATACGTAAAATGTTTTATAAGAAAAAAGTTGAGCAAATAAGTAGGAAAAATAAAAAAACTCAGCGTGTGTAACACAGAAGTGAGATGTAGTGTTTTATTTGTTTTTATTTTACTTTTTTCCAAATAACAAAGGAATTCCAGCTTGTTCATGTATATTTTTTATTTTTTCTTCAAAATGGTCTGCTTCTATATTTTATACAGTATATATGTATATGCATGTATACAAACACATTTATGTGAGCAGAATTGCGAGCACAAATGGCCGTCTATCGCTTCGCGACTAAAGTTAATGACAAATTTGTTTAACTTTTTGTTTTTTGATTTGATTTTTTAATTAGCACATTTTCGTGGCTCCGCTGCCAAATAAAAATGATTTTCTGTTTACTTCACTTTGCTTTGGAGCAATGCGTAATTGTGTGCTCGATGCTGGTGTGGAGCATTTTACAGAAGGTCGTTCAAATGTAAGAGAACAAAATTTCAAATATTTGATTAGTGCTACCTGAAGAAGTTTTTCCCGAATACAGAAAACATTTTTCAACATGAAAACAATATAATTTTTTAAAACTGTAAGAAAATATTATTGATAAATCCACTAACTAATTAACTAACTATATCTTCATCGTCTACCAAACCTTCGAAAATCTTGTGATTTTCATATTCTAAGTAGACTTTTAGTAGCATACCCATGAATATAATGAAATTTTGTAGAACTGCTGTCAGTCTCATCAGAATTCCAAAAATGGTTCTGATTATCATTTGACAATTATATAAAGCAACAGAATATCGATTGCCTACCACCAAACTATTACTTTAACTCATTAATATGATAATATCATAGATTCGATAGAATGGGTCAACTGTCGAGCACGGGAATCGATTTCAATTAAAAAATTGGGTGTTCACTAGCAACTGCAGTCTTCTGAGATCTGGTATGATAATACAAACGCTAATTTCACCTCTCGGCAAAATGCGATTTTTCTAAAAACATGAAGAAGCATCTGAAAAAATCTTCGTAATCGAAGAACATAATTAACTAACGGTAACATAATAATTGGTAATCGACACTATTAGACAAATGTTTACAATGTTTTAAGATTTATAGACTAGTGCAGAATCTTTGAAAATGATAAAAAAGAAATAAATGCGTTGCAGGTTGAAACACAACGGAATTGGGGTCTGCTTTTTTCATTTATTGAGATATTTTAAAATTTTTGTTTGACATAAAAAGTTAAATTTATACCAAATTCCGTGAAAGAAAAAGACTTTACAAATTAAAAATAAAAAAAAACCCGAAAACTTGGTTATTTGATCTTTTCAGATAATTTTCAATGTTATGTCAAAAAAGACTCCATACAAAAGTTGTAGACCTTTTCACTAACTCGCAGTTTTGCCGCAAATCCTGATAAGCCGTTTTTAACTCTGAAGAATTCAACCACGCCCCTCTCCTTACTTTTCCCGACCTAGATCGCCCGTAAAGTATTTTTCCCTTAATATTTGTTATTTTATCTTTCGTTTATAAAGGGTTTTATCATAATGCATATACGTACTTATATAAATGTTTTGTTTTCAAAATTATCTAACCTAATCTAATACTGAAACTCAAAAGAATTTCACTACAGAATATAAAGGAAGATCCATTTCGAGGTTCCCCAAAACATAGTAACAAACTTCAAATTTAATGGGGAATGTTTATTATCATTCGAAAGATAATTTTTTGGCATATATTTTTTGATGATTATCTCTTTCAAATGTTGGCCGCGGCTACGTCTCAGATGGTCCATCCGTTGAGTTCCATTTTCGATGAATCGTTCGAATATTTTGACAGGTAACTGGCGAATGAGACGCATGATGTTCTGAATCGAAGGTCTTCGTCCCAAATGCGGCAATTTTGTTTGTTTACATACTCATTGAGCCTAAAAATGAGCCCCATCACTGAATAAAATTTGTCTCGAAAACGTCGGATCTTCTTGGAACGTATTCTATTTGCTCGAATATTACCAAATAATGAATTAAGGGTCTCAAGATGGGTGATGGTGTTGCGAATGGTACGCTCAGCAGGCTGAATATGTTGACCATAAGTTGAGCGAAACTCATGCTTTACAGAACGTGAATTTTCGTAATAAAGTTGAACGATTTGTAAACCTTGTTCAAGCGTAAGTCCCTCCATGATGAAATGCCAAACAATACTGAAAAAAATAACGTAACGCCTTGACACGACTCACGCGTGTTCTCTCAAAAAAAAGGCTATTAAAAACGTACCTCTACTTGGATCATTCGTTATATTTATCCAACCCAAACATCATAAATGAAATGAGGCAAGACAACGCCTTTTCAGTTCCCTCTATTTTTTGCAAACATACTACTGTGATCAAATTGAAAGGTGAATTTTCCAGTCATCATAGCACTTGGAAAAAAAATCCTCCGTAGTGATGGCCATCAGAGTCTTTTTCGATTCGGCTTTTATATCCTCAATTGAGTCAAAACGGTGTCCTAGGAGTGGTCATGTGAATTTGCTGAATTGCCAGAAGTTACACGAAGGTGAATCAGACGAATACGGTGGTTGCGGCACGATATTAATTGATAATGTGGCGAAATGATCACGAATAACCAATGCAGTATGAGATGGTGCATTATCGCATTGCATTGCATTATTGTTAAATAAATTCAGACATAGTAAAAACCGATGAATTCACTTTTAGAGCCTCACAAACGTCGCGTATCTCAAATATTAGTGAATATTTTGACGTGATTTAGCATACACAGATGTCACTAACAGTACTACCAGCTTTCCAAAAAAAAATTTACTGATTCGAAAAACATGCGAAGTATAAATTAAAAATTCACCTTTCAATTCGATCACAGTAGTATTTCCTTGTTCCCATTACTTACAGATCTGCCATTGAATATATAACTTTTTCAGGATTGGATATTATACAATCGCCAAAAAGGGTTGATTGAAGAAAGGAAGAGAGAGCTTTATGAATGCTAAGAGGACTCCTAACTATTAATTGAAATAGAAGAAGAAGTTATCTTGATAGACATATCTAACAAAACTTGTGAGATTACTCGGTCAATAAGTGACATTTTTAAATTTAATTAATATTATAGCATCGGAACAAAAAATTTTGCTAAACGGAAACTTTGTGGACATCAAACAAGAATATTTGCATGTAATATGTATATTCAATGCAGCTACGATAATAAAAAAAACTGAAATTTGGAGAAATTTTGTTGCTAGCTTTTTTATAAACAAGTACAATTTGATTCAAAATTCAGCTCAAATTGGAAAGTGTTTCTCGAAAAAATGTCCTTCCCTCAACATAAAAATAAATATTATAATATATGGGTATATAAATGTATATATGTGTGTGTATGCCGGCAATAAGCCAGTGAGCGATTTCCGCAAACAACCAAGAAACCAAAACAAAAGCAACAATAAACTAAAAAAAAGCACAAAAGGCTGCCAACTAAATAAGAATAATGCGCAACATGAAAGTGCACTAAAGAAATTTCACGCTGACGCTCGGCGGCGCATCCTTTTTCGGCTGTCGCTCGCGGTTGTCAACGTCTTTGGCCTGAAAGGCAGCCACACTCTCTCACACACACACACTCACTAGTATAGCAATGCAACAACGTTTGCAGTACAAAGTGGCAAGCGGAGCATCCGCTGTGAATAAGTAGACAAATTACCGTTGAACGTTAGTCCGAGGCCATTTGTGGAGCTCTTTGCGCGAATCAGATTTTTCATGTACACATGCCAGGCTTAAATAAATGATCCAAGAGGCAACCAACATGCGCTGCTGTGTCTTGTCGTCTTCCCGCCTTTGCAGCGCTCAGCTCAATGGCTTCGGCGAATTTAACACTTTCTTACGCAGAACAAGAAATGGTTAAGGGACATTTACGAGTGATATGAAAAATCGCAGCGAGACGCAGCGTCGCCTAGCGCTCCAGCGGAGCGTGCATGAGGTCGTCAAGAGGCAAGGCCACACTCTACCCTCCCGAGTGCCGCAGCATTTTTCATCTTTTGGAAATTAAAAGAAATCCAAAACGGTCCCAAATTGTTGGGCTCTTTCAGAAAGCAAGGGTAATTAATAGCAAAGCGCACAAGCTCACAAACATGCATTAGAGGATTGCTTGGCGTTAGACGCTGGCGGAGCTCTGCTGGCAGACATGGCAAGGGCGTAAATACGCTCTGTCATTTGCCAATTAAGTCATTTGCGTTAAGTTGACTCTGTGGTTTGTTGTCATAAATTTTGACTGATTATACGCATTCGTCTCTGCTGCAACTCTCTTTCCAAGTTAAAGACAAAAACAAAAAATCCTTATCCCAACCAAGCATTTGCATATCTATGTTTGTGTGTGAGAGGTCCAAACCCGCTCCAAATCACAGCCACCACGCACAACATAATTTTCTTTGTAGTGTTTTTGTTGTTTTTGAAGCTTTGCTTGTTGAGATAGCTTTTATATTGCGAATTGCTTTTTTCAGTGTGAAACTTTGCGTTTACCCAGTATTGGATGCCGCTCTGCCTGGACCCTGTGATCGCTACAGTATTTCAGCATATTTCTTTGTAGTAGCTGGTTTAACGGTTCAGACCCTTGACTGGATATAACCCTACAAAAAAGACTCGAAAGACATGACAAACCATGCCAACATCACCTTTTTCTGGACGCAATCGAGTCTGAAGGGTCTCCATAGAATATACTCTAAAGCCAGTAAAGTGTCTCCTCGCTAAAGGCGTTTTGATAATGAGAACGTGGTTCAAATTCCAACTGGTTTGAGCTCATTCACCGAACTTTAGTCGCAGGCAATGGTCCCTCAACCTTAAAATCTGGATTATCAAATTGTATATAAAGTATATTGCAGGGGTAAAGGCCAAATTCTTTTGAACGGTGTCGGAATGGAAGTGTATTTCAAAAATGCGTTAAACATATCTCTTTATTTGACCGTTATACTTTTAGGAAAATCTATGCATCTAAAAGCTTTGAAAAAAAAAATGCATTTCTGCAAAATATCTAGCTTCCTTTTAAATATTGGTCCTTAATAGATTCATAATTATGAATTCGCACCAGTCGTAGCACCAAATGAACCATTTGAAAGTCAATAGGTTTAACCACTAGAGCCTCCAAATTTTCTATGTGTCCTGCATAGACTACTGACTTTTCCGGTCAACCCACTTAAATGTGTACCTCACACTAACCCCTCTCTTTGTTGATTTAAACAAGTCCATTGGCATGCAAAACTGTCCACACGCACCCGGTAATCTATCATTCAATTAAAACCAAAGTCACTTTTCTGTTGAGACTTTATGCCATTTTGATGTTTAACCATTGGTGTTTTTGCTCCAAATAAGTAGATATATTTTTGTGCGCACAAACGCTGATACATAAATGTATGTATGTATGTATGTATGTATGTATACTATATACAGCCATATACTGCTGTGAGTGAGTATTTGCAATCCATTACCCTAGAAAAGGTCACAATGTAAAGCTACGGATACGTACATCTGGACATACTATATGTATAAGTTTGTTTTCATAGTGATTAGTGTTGGATTTCCCTGGAAATATACATATATTTGTTACAAATATTCAGGTTTCCATTCCATTTTTTTATGATTTTGTTAGCTGTTATAGTTTGTGAAATGCAAATTGTTTGGAGTTTTTTTTGCTGATTTTGACCGAAAATACTATATAATTGGAAGTTCGAAATGTCAACAAATTTTCTTTATGTAAAATTAGGTAAGGCCTTTATTATTCGAATTAAGTCGGCTAATTCTTTAGTAAAAGTTTTGCCTGCTTTACAATGAGCAATGGGATACGAAAAAATTTACTTTTTTACATTTCTATGCTAAAATCCAAATGCAAAAAAAACCGTTTACGCTTTTAAGAAATTGCTATTTTCACATAATAAATTTTAATAAAAAATAAATAGTTTCCACTCGATGTATACAAGTATAGTTTTATGAAAATATAGACCTGTCGCTTACATTGACAACCATTCTATTTTGCTAATTTTCTTCACAATTTCATGACTCAGACTTAAGAGTCATTTTAAAGTTCAGGTCAATTTCATAAGGAAAGCTTTAAAGCAGTGCAATTTCACTTATCTTTCGGCCATTTTTTTAATGATATCATTTCAAAACACCGAATTCGACCATTTATACGTTGCCTTGTAGTGCTATTTGCTGGAAATAATCGCAACTTTTGCTATTTATATCTTGGTTTCGTTTAATGTCGATAAGTCCTTACCTTAGCCGAAATTTGTACAGAAAAAATTTAGCAGATTCGAGTTTATTAAATACTTTATATATATTTTAGGTTAAAATGGCGACGTAGCTTAGATTCCACGGAGATTGCAGCAAATAAAAATTGATGAAAATAACCCAGTTTCACAAAAATACTATGGTTTTGCTGCCCTGAATATCTTACAAAATTGGTTGCTTTCAAGTGTCTAGATAACGATCTTTTTTATGAAAATATTGAATGCACTCTAATTTCCAGTTTTCCGGTTACGATTAGGGTTCTGTGCACCATTTTCGCGCATACACACACCACGTGATCCTTCTTCTCAAGCTCCTTATCGAAAATATGCGAGACTCTACGCGCAAAGTTTAAAGATGCTGCTAAAAACAGACCGAATTACAGTTTACAAAATATTATGTTTTCAGAAATGTAATTTTGTTTTCGTTTCAAAAATAATTTGCATGGATTATTCAGTAAACAAATACCCAGATATCGGTGCAATCTACCAATGGATGGGAATAAGAGAGTGAAGCATTTACACTAAAGTTAATTTCAGTTGATTTCGAAATGATAAAATTTAATTTAATGAGGAATCATAAAACAATAAAAACATAATATCAAAGAGTTGTATACATATATTATATAAGCATATATTTTTAAATACATTTTTAGAAAATTTCCGAACTTAGTATGAGAAAGCTGAAAGGCGAGCATTTGATACAGCAATTGCTGAACAATTACAGATTTTATGAAAGCTATGACTTTTCCGGAATGTGAAACTGAAAAATTTTAGTGTTGATAGTCGAAAATTTCCTAGTTAATCATTAAGCACCAAATTATGAATAAATTGGTCCGGGCATTTTCTCTCTTATGTGGGAGCGTATCACAGGGCCTTAACGATATATGAACAAACTAAAAGATAATTAAAAGTACAAGTTCGTTGTGTGGACAGAAACTTATTTATTAATTACAAAATGTTTAAATATAAGTGCTACTAAAACCAATTTTGCCACTTTAGCGCGATGTTTTTTTGACGAACTCTGGTGTCTTGGATTTCATAATTTACATATTCGTTATCCCTAGTTAAATCAACCGAGGCAAAGCAACAATATCTATTTCTGCAGCATTTAGTGTATCTTGAAACCTATTGTAATCCGAATCGGAATTAACTTCTTGTATCCTCAACATTTTTTAAACCGCATATTGTCCAAGTCCATATCATCCAATTTGGGCCAAAAATATTCTGTTAACATTGAGCGGTAGCGTTTCCCATTCACAGCAACGTGCCAGTCTTGATAATCACGGAAGAAGTACGATTTTTCGATGAAAATCATTTTCAAGTTGTTGCTCAGCCCAATTCATGAACATACGCGGATTCTGGCCATCAGGCAGCTTTAGTTCTTGTGTCAATTCGATCTTGTAAGGATGTAGGCCAAGATCTTTTCGCAAAACTCGCCGCAATGACGTCACAAGGATGTCCAACGACGTGTGAGGGACTCTCGACACTATGGGCACTTCTTTGTCTCACTGGCACGGAAACATTTTGTACTGTGCCTGTGGATTCAAATTTTTCTACTAGACGCTCAATTGTTGATCTGACAGGATGATTGCGACGACCATAAATTGGATGTAGCGGGCTTAAAGTTGAGGTCACTGAGCTCGAATTTCAGTAGTAAATTTTATTAATTTCGACTCATCGTTGGATCTCATATCTTTCCATGATGATTTGGCAAGCCTTACTGAAGACAAATGTCAAAGGAAGGGGGAAATCTATTGTCGTTTGATGTCCCTATCGGTCTACTTTTGTAGGGTTGTTTTGAAAAAACCCGTTATGTTTGCAAGTCTTTTTCCGTAAGATGAGTTTAAGCTACAAGTCAATTTCTCTGAACAACATTTTTCTATAAGGTCTGAAGATTATGAGAAAATTTTACGAGAAGCGGTAGTTCTACTCGTTTTTAATTGAGACGGCTTATATCGGGTGATTTTTTAAGAGCTTGATAACTTTTTTAAAAAAAAAAAAACGCATAAAATTTGCAAAATCTCATCGGTTCTTTATTTGAAACGTTAGATTGGTTCATGACATTTATTTTTATAATCATTTAAATGTTGACCGCGGCTGCGTCTTAGGTGGTCCATTCGGAAAAATTTTGGGCAACTTTTTCGAGCATTTCGGCCGGAATAGCGAATTTCTTCGGAAATGTTGTCTTAAAGCTGGAATAGTTGCTGGCTTATTTCTGTAGACTTTAGACTTGACGTAGCCCCACAAAAAATAGTCTAAAGGCGTTAAATCGCATGATCTTGGTGGCCAACTTACGGGTCCATTTCTTGAGATGAATATTCGTTTTTCAAAATCCCTGTGTGTAAAATGAAACCATGAGTCAACATTTAAACAAAATTATCTTCAAAAAGTAAATGTCATGAACCAGCTAACGTTTCAAATAAAGAAGATGAGATTTTGCAAATTTTATTTTTAAAAAAAAGTTATCAAGCTCTTAAAAAATCACCCGATATAAGCAGGTGCGTTTTCTTAACGCTGGGTCTTAATAGGTTAAAGAGATATTGCCACATGGAAAATTATATTACCATTGCAAAAATATAGTATATATCCAGAACTGCAAAATGGTTAGTTGATACAATATGCGATCGTTGCGCTTATGATTTTCTTGCGGCACAGATGTCGGGAGCTTCCACATGCAACACGCAACGATGCTCCATACGTTTTAAGAGAGGTAGGGGAACAAAAAAATCAATATCTTTGGAATGGTATGAACGAACAAAAATTTTTTTTCAGATTATTAAAGGTGAATATTTTCCGCGTTGTGTCACATACTTTTCAGTTTCAGCGTGAAAAACACATTAAACTTTCAATTGTTTAACAAAAAACTATGTTTAATACTATTATTTAAACAAATTGAGCATGAATATTTATAATATAGCACGGACATTTTTCTTTGGGTTCACAAAATTTCATCGATTTATCTTCAGTAGTTTATGAGAAAATAATTTTACAATTTTATCGTCCTCTAAATTTCAACTTTCAATAACTTTAACACAAAAAAAGAGATTTTAACGAAATATGTATATCACGGGGTATGCGTCTGGTCCCCTTCCTAATGAACTGCTAACTGCTTTCTCGAATTTTTCATGGCCCACTTGACGTGGTTTGACCCACATATTAGTTGGGTAATAAATTAACCGTTTTTAATTAAAATACTCTTGGATCGCCAAATTCAAGTTAGATTTTAAAACTAAATTTATTGATTTCTTAACTAATTCGAATGGAAAAATTAGAAAAATAATTAATAATTTCATTTCACTCAGCGAAAAAAATGAAAAACTCTGCGAAACCCTAGAACTAAAGCCCTCTCTTAAAAAATCTTTAAAAAAAACATCTTAGTCTATGATAATCTGACTACACCACAATATTATTTTCATAATTTCAATACTTTAAAGACACCAATAAAATTAACAATTGTGTTATTGTTGTTTGTTTCTCATACCATCCCAAAGGTGACAACAATAACAAATTCAAAGTTGTTTTAAGGCAATAACAAAAATCGTTCCTTCTTCCCTCGTTCACGTTCCTATCACATCCAGCGAGATGTTCAAAGGCAGCAGGCCGCCACGTGTTGACGCTTAGGCAGGAGCAGCAACTGCAAACTAGCAACTGATTGCTGGCGAAATTGTTACAGCAATATCAACTGGTTGCCAACACGACACCGAACTAATGTTTACTACTTGTGCGAATTATTATGTTGTTTTTGCCGTTCTTGTAACTGTAGTAACTTTGCCAGCACTTGGATTATGAGAATGCGTAGAATGTGGCATGCAACATACTCGCATAAGTTGCAGGTAGCAACGAGGTTGGCGCGTGCCAGCTTTGGCAACGCACAGAGATGAATTCTCGGCCTTTTAATAAAATGACAACACACACAAGCATACAGGGCTTACAGTACACACACACACACACATACACACTTGCTGGTTCAGCTTTGACAATTCACGTGAAATTTTTCGTTTTTACTCAAAGGAAGAGATTTGTACATTCTTTGTTTGCATTCATAAATAATTATCTCTGGCGCACACATACACACACACATAAAGGCTGCATGTGTGTGGTGGTTTCCGGGTCCATGTATGAATAAATTAATAAAAAGTTGAAGTTTGCTGTTAGCTCTCGGAGGTTCATGTTTTTAGTTTTGCCCTCGTTGTAATTTGTTTTGTTGTTGTTTTTGTACTTCTTAATTTTCCAGGAATTATCTACTTCTATTCTGCTATTAAAATATACTTTTTAATCGACAATGAAAATTTCAATGCAATCGAATGAGGGGAACATTAACGAGAGGTGTTAAATACCCGACCGAGAGTTGGAGGAAATGTTCCCTTCGCACTGACTTGAATATTGTAACTGATGAAGAATCGCAACTATCGGTAGAAGGTTTCTGAACTACGTTTCAGACGTTGCAAAAATAATGCTTGTACTGATGAAATTCAGAATCAGAAGCGAGGGATGTTTCAGAGAGAAGATAATAAGACAATAGAGAGAGGGAATATTAGTTCTGATGTTAGCACTATGGGCCTCCTAAAAGCCTAGATGCGTCGTGACACAACCACTCTACCTATCTACCTGGAACCCGATCCCGGTGTTGTAGATGAGCTCTGTATTTTTTTCATAAAAATGTAATCCCAATTAGTTGGTCTCAGAGTGCTGCCGTGAAAACAGGATGATGTGGAAAACAGTATCAAGATATATGAAGAATTTTGTGATCTGGGATCTTCTATAAAATGCAAACCGCAGACCAAATACTATCTTCTATTAATAGTGAATAATGAATTTAGGCAGTTACTTAAACGTAAAGTCCTCTCTCGACGAACAAAGACCAAATTCTACAAGTCACTCATAATCCCCGTCCGCTATATGGCAGCATCTGATGAGTCGGCGTTACAAGTTTTCAAGAGAAAAGTTCTGCTGAAGATTTATGGTTCTTTGCGCATTGGCAACGGGTAATACTGCAGTCGGTGGTCGATGAGCTGTACGAGCTATACGACGACTTTGACATAGTCCAGCGAAATAAGACTGAAGAATGTTCGATGCAGTACCCGCCGCAGGAAGCAGGGGAAGAGGAGAACCACTTCGTTGGAAAGCCCAGGAGGAGAAGGACCTGGCTTCACTTAGAATCTCCAATTGGCGCCCAATATCAAAATGGAAGAACTAGTGCGCTGTCGTAAACTCGGTCCTAATCGCGTAAGGCGTAAGCACCGCCAAGAAGCAAGAAGAATCGACTCCCAAAACTACAAACGCCTTTTTCTCGAAACGCTGTTTTTAGAGTCGGTGTGGAAAATTTCTCTTTGCACATTAGTTGCAAACTCTTCAGATTGGTTGAATAGGGAGATATTTTGATTTGATAACAATTTCGTATTTTAAGCCACACTGAAGTGAAAACAAAGTGAAGTGAAGAATTCAAAAATTTGACTAGACCTTAGATAGTTTCCTATATCTTGCTCTCTGCCAGCCATCTTTTTTCAGAGCTCCACTTGGAGGTCGGTTATGGTAGAGAGGGAATCCAAAAATTTTCAAATTAATTTTTTAAACTAGATAAAATTAGCAAATGTTCATTAATCTTATTTAAGTATTAAGTAAATTGCCTTTTCAACAAATTCACGACAGACGACATTTGTGAGACTTTCAACCTTAAATATGGAGAAACGTTGGACAGCGTTTGGAATTATAGACAAGTCAAAAGTATTGTAATGCGATTCCAACACAATAAGCATTAATGTATTGCAATGAAAACATTTTCGACACACTGTGGCCATATACCCTCCCACCAATACATACACACATAAGCAGTTGCCCCTACTTGCATAATTGAAACCCTTTGGGCCCATTTAGGCACACCAACAGCAGTTGCACTTAGACCCCAATTAAATCATAAAAATCGTCTATCGTCTACGTTCGGAGATAATAAAAATGTGGTTCTCTTTGAAGCAGCATAACAATACGGGCGGCCGAATAGCGGTATGCTAAGAAAACTCAAGTAATGAAAGTGTCTGAAAATCCAGTATTCTGCAAGCATTCCAAGTGCATTGAGCAAACAAGGAAGCTGAAAGTCAGGTTGACCGATTCCAGTGGGAGAGCGCAACTGCAGTCTTAGCAAACGGTTTGTTTTTGTTTTCAAGCAGCACTACAGTAGCGCAAGAAGTCGATTGCCTAACAGGTGTATACACCACGTCCATTCACAATAGACGCGCCACAACAACTGCGACAAGCGGAGTGAGTGAGAGCTAGAGAGAGGGAGAGCGCGCGCACCATGTAAACCACGCCCACGCATGAGCATCTCTCACTCATGCATAATTGATAACGGTGAGCGCGCTAGTGAGCGACAGAGAGCAAGCGAGTTGTGTGCGGCTGGCATGGCAGCGAAGCAGCAGCCAGGGCCAGAGATGCGCTGCGAGTGTTGACGACAAGTGCTGATGGAGACAGTGAAGTGGTGTGTGTGTGTCTGTGCGCGCGAACCCCACCCCGTGTCAAAATGGCTGGCGCTGAGCGATTGCCCAAGATAGACAGACATTACTGCTAAGCCAAACGATGCCGTTGGATAGGATAGAGTCGCGCTATCTTTGTTGCGCCACCTTGACCTCCATATTGGAAATCGCTTGCCAATATATTCGCTGCTTGCGGCACTTGGGGCTGGAGCAGCAGGCTCCATCGCCAGTTTCATGTGTACTTGTGTTGTTGTTATGCACTGTGGTGCAGCTACTAATGGCAGCCTTAACGCGCGATTAGGCAAAGCAGCCAAAAGAATATGCCATACGCGCTTATCTCGCCACGGGACAAGTGCAGGGGGGCTGAGTAAAAATGTACATTCGCATGGGCGTGCGAAAATAAGTCACCGCGGATGAAAACATTTATTCCAAACAATAATAATAAAGTTAATATTGGTTGGTATGAATCCGCAAAAATAAGTTATGAAAACGACAAGCTACATGGAGCTTGCTTAGAACCACGAACCCCCACTTTTAGTTAGTATCTACGCCCCTGAGTTTTAAGTTTAAGTTTTTTTTTGCCGAGCACTCGATTGTCTTATTATTGTTTTGCTATTGTTGTGTTCAAGCGTATGGCTGGATTTGGAGAGGACTGCGAATTGGAAGTAGCGCCACAGCCTCAGCCTCGCCGTGCAGTGTTGTTGTTAGTGGTGGTGGTGGCGATTGAAACTCGCCCTCAACGCTTGGCGACAGACAGCGCAGCTTAGCTGGCAGGCTGCCTAAATTGCTCGACTCGTCTCCGCTGGTGGTTGCTCGCTTCGATTTCACAACAATTCGATTTAAATGCGAATTGTCCGCTCGCCGAGTGTAACGCGCTTGTGCATCCGTCACCGTTAGTTTTGGCAAATTTTTGCACTGTTGCACAAAGGCATCACACACAGACGCTGCAACATATGTGAGTTCATACCGACACGCACATTTAATGACCATTTAAGGGACATTAATTTGCTCCCAACGCGTCCAGTCGGGTCAACGCAGTGACACAGCGCAGACAGCAAGCTCATCTACCGAATCTTTCTCGAAATCGTTGTGTTGCAAGTGCAATGTGGCAATGTCGTGTTGTAATGTGAACGGTGAATGTGGTTGTTGCTGCTGACGCGGCAGTGCCGAGAATTTGTTGGATTTAATTAAAAGTGTCAATTAAATTATAACCGTGAATTAAGTAGTCGATTCAACCGCAGACGAAATAAAGAGTGCGCTTCTAGTGGAGCGGCGGTAGGGTGCAACAGACGAAAGGCGCATGCTGCTGGAGTTTTGAAAGTGTGTTAATGACTTGGCGCACGAAAAGCGTTTACAAAAACAAAGCTAATTTTTGAACCATAAAAATAATAATGACAGAAGTGCAAATATAAATCAATAAAATGATTGAAGCCACCAAAACTTGTGCAGCCGAATGAAAAATAATAATACCAGATAATTAAGAAATCGGTTTCATCCGTCCGGGAGGCTGAAAGGTGTGTGAAAAGCTTGAGGTTTTTACGCCTACAACACTCAATTCAAGTTTCGCAGCTTCGAAGGATACAAGCTCCTACTCATATGTTTATACGGGAACTCATATGTAAGCAAATAAAAATTAAATCAAAAATAAATTAGAAAATAAAAATACCTGCACTTTGCGTGTGTGGGTGTTTGAAAGCGGCTCGCACTTCCACATTTCGAATTGATGCCAATGACGCTTTTTATGTCACTTTGGAGTTGCCGGAAGTTCGCAAACATTTGATTGAATTAATTCGTGTTATGAAGGCCAGCCCGCTTGTGCGCCCAAGTCGAGGTGAGTGCGTTTAATTACAACTTAGCGCTGCCATTTCCAGGCGCTTTCATTTCATTAGCATTGTCGGTTTTATGCTACTTTTTATGACACTTGAATTGTTATCGCTTTCAGCGGCGGCTTTGATCTTTCGATTGCGTTTTATTGTGGCAGTTTGTTTATGGAAAACAAACGCCGTTGTAAATATGTATGTTTGTACCTACGTACTTCCAGATTACAAAATAGTTTACACTTAGTAAGCAGTTCATACATCATTTGTTTGCTAATAAACATTAGTATGCTTACTTGAAGCTTTCGCATTTTTTAGTTAAAGCCACAAAGGAATGGCAACAAAAACAAAATTTGCAAGCGCGAAAAATTAAATAAATACTAATAATTTATTGCATATTTTTGTGTATATCAAACAACGTCTGGCCAACAAGTTATGTAACACAGGTTTTGTTTTACTAAATTTTATGTGTTATATGTGCATACAAAACTATCTTATACATATGTATATGTATGTATGAAGTAATGCTGTGTATTTATTAAGCAGCTTTTTTAATAGTAATACATATTTCTCTAATATTATACTTTTGATAATACCTTCTCCAATTCCATTACGATTAGTCATCAAATAAATAAATTTCATTCTTAAAAAATTATTTTTATAAATTTTGTTAATTTCCTGTGCAGAAAAAAGAGTAATTCTTTGTAAAAAAAAAATTGTAAAACATTTTAAATGTTTTTAATAGATATAGTATATATTCATTTTATATCTCAAAATCGTTTAGTGGAGGCTTTTTTCACATTTTCTGATTAAACTTAAATGTAATGCAAGTTTTTTTTGACCAGGAGAAGGTAGAGGTTTCAGAGAAGGAAATAACAACGACTTAAGGATAGCAGACACCGTGAAAAAAAAATATTAATTACTTAACATTTTTGATTTATTTATTTTTTTCATTTGTTGATTTATATTTGATGAGCACATAAAATTACTTAAAAAAAGAAAAATTCTTTGATATACATATGCGACTTGAAGTAGATGTTGCTATCTCAATAAGAAAAATAAGGGTAGACTTTTTCAATATTTTTCAACTTTGTTAAATTTAAAAAAAAACTTTTGCACGACCTTGGTGGCCAACCGACCGGCCCAAAACGAGAAATTATCTCCTAATCGAAGTATTCTCTCAATAAATTCATTGATGAATGCAATATGTGGAAAGTGGCGCCGTCTTGTTCAAATCAAATGTCACCGAGATCATGAGCTTCAATTTCAGGCATCACATAGTCGGTTAGCATGGCGCGATAACGGTCGCCATTGTCGGTTACGTTCTTACGGGCATTTTTCCACCGGCTTACAAACAACAACAAACCGTTGACGTCCCAAATGCGGCAATTTTGCTTGTTTGCATACCCATGGAGCCAGAAATTATTCTAATCGCTGAACGAAGTTCGGCTTGAAAAAGTATTTTCTTGGATCAAGAGCCCATAGAGCGAAGCGATATCGTTTGGGAAGGTCGAGGGACTTCAACTCTTGCAAAAGCTGTATTTTCTACGCTTTCAATTTATGATCTGGACGTAAAATGCGCCAAGTCGTTCCCTACGTCAAACCGAGTACTCTCTTTGTTAAGCGAAGCGTGTGAAACACATTCTTTACGGAATAAAGTTGAACGAATTATAAACGTTTTTCAGACGTGAGTCTTTCCGTGATGAAATGCCTAACAAAACTGAACAAAAATTATATGACGGCTTGTTACGACTGACGCGTGATCTGTCAAAAAGAGGCTAAAGAAGTACTTGGATCGCCTGTTAGTTTCGAGAAAAATGCGTATTGTCCTTTCGAGTTGGCGCAACACTAAAACGGTTGTAACTACGAAAATTATTGTCAATTTAAGGGTATATTTTTGATTATTTAAACTATCGAATATTTATTTTCTTCTTTTAAATTTCTGCACTAGAATACTCGCTTAAAAAAAACAGATTATGTAACGCGATTAGTTTTTATTGAAAATAGTGTGATTTTTTAAGCCAAAAAAAGATTAAAGAATAAATATTTTAAATCAAAAATATTATTAAAATATAAAAAAAGCCAAATGGGGTAAATTTCGTGAAAGACGTATTCTTTTCGTAAAATATAAAAATAAATATCAAAAACCTACTTATTTGAATTTTTTACATACATTTTGAGGTTATGTGAAAAAGATGCACATACAAAATTTGTAGATCTTTTTATTAGCTACACTTTGCCATTCAACTTTTTTCCATGGGACTCCCAGTTTTGCTGCAAATCAATAAAAATCGCTTGTAACCCTTAAAATCTCAAACATTCACCCCCCACTATCCACTTCCCGACCTTAGATTGCGCGTATATTATTTTTCCTTTAATTTTTTGTTACTTTATATTGCTTTTCCAATGGGTTTCATACTACCAAAATTATCAACCAAGTCTTTAAGAGTTAAGTATTGACAAAAACACGAAATATATAAAGAGTATAATGAATAGTCGAAAAAATCTTTTCGTATTTTGTCAATAGATGCCGTTGCAATCGTATATCTCAAGTGCTACCAATCACATCGTGTCATACCATATAGTGTTGAGAAAGATTTTAAGCTTCATTCAACGAAAAAAATTAAATCCGGGGAAGTGGAAAAAAAGTTACAGCTGTTCAAAAATGAGTGAAAATAATGAAGAAATTCTCTATAATTTGAAATTTTTGTATAAAAAAGGGAAGAATGTGAAGCAAGCCACGATTGAAGTTGTGAAGCACAAGAATGGTTCGCTCGCTACGGCTCTGGAAATTTCGAAATTTCGATTTACACTGATATAAGTCTTACACCGATAAAAGTTTTACACTGATGGAATAATGTCTCTAGCGAAAAATGGCAAAAAGAAATCGACCAAAATGTTACTTTTTTGTTCATTGTAAATATAAAAAAATAAGTAGAAGATTGATTAGAAATACGACAAGACATTTTCGAATACCTAATACTATTAAACTTGAATAATATTTAAAAAATTATACATTGTATTATATTATGAACTATATTGCTTTCTAACTCAAATTTCCAAATTTGCTCTAAATTGCAAAAAAATATATGTATATATTTTAATACTTTTCGAAATGCTAACTGCACACTTTTCTTTTGCAGAACGAGTCCCTTGAAATGTAGTGCTGTCGCGCCAAGCTTTTCGGCACACGAACTGTGATAAAACATGTATACGACCGATTAACTTCTCTGAAAATAATTACGAAGCAACTACCAACACACTACCACACACACGTAAACCGTTATTCAATCGAATTGAATACACTAGAAAAGTACCGAGAACTCACGACAGAAATTTCAATACCAAAATCAACGCGTTAAGCGGAAAACCGGCAAGCTGTCTGCGCTATCGATTCGGAACTTTTCAGCAAACATGCTGAACAATCTGGGCGCCAATGTTCTGGGTAAGTTGGAGCGCAAATATTTAACGATCAATAGGTAAACTCATAAATATTTGATATTCGAAATGTGTATTGGAATATTTCCTACGAACTCAATTAACGGCTCATAAACGAAATGCAAATCGTCTAAAGACGACGGTGTAAACGGTTAGTTTTCGTGTGGGTGTTTAGGCTGCGGTGTTGTTGTAGTTGTTATTTTTTTCATTTTGTGTGTCTTCAAGCAAACATACATAATTAAGATCGCCCGGAGAATTACGCTAATCAATAATAATGTTTCAATTTAGCAATAGCGCAACAATAACAACAATAAGCCAGCTACACCGAAGACAACAAGCAAATTAAACTAATTTTTTGTGCATACGCAGTGTCATGCGTGCGTGTGTGTGTTTGCGATTCCCACACCAATCCACAAGTGGTCAAGCGCTCAGGATCGCTGGAATTATAATCAGCTTAATCAGCGCTAAATGGCGGATAATTGAGCGGCGGCAAGTGAGTGTGTGTGTCAATGCAAGCGCCGTGGTGTGAGTGTGCCTAGACCGGATCCAGTAAATGGATCGAATCGGAGCTGAAGCGCACCGATCGCTGCTGGCAGACGCGTTCCGGTTCAGTGGCGGCTGTTTGCCGATGTCACAACCATTTAGCAGTGCGCCTGGCCCACTGACTCCGTTCCATGGGTGGGCGACCACTTGCCCGTCCACTTACCACCCTTTATCGTCAAAGCCAAACATTGCCGGCGGTGTTAATTGTAATAATTGCTCGGCTCAATAATTGTGGAAATTATTTTAATGCAAATTACAACTGACTGTATAAATTATACAATATTAACTTCTTCTTACCGCAATGTTAATGATTTTTAAACACTTTCGGTTTCGACAAAATCACCACCTACCATTTATACATACATACTTGTATATATGTTATATTATATACAGTTACGCATATAAATTAATGTAAATTGCAAAAACACACACGCGGGCTTCCAGTGGCCTTTACACGCATAATGCAACAATCGTAGTTGTTGTTGTTGTTGTTGTATTTGCCAATATGTGCACTTGTTGACTGCTCCATTTGTTGCAGCAACGCTTGGCCGCTGCTGCCGGCCGATTCTGCGCTTTTACCAGCCACTTTACGGGCCAACTGCAGCGGCCGTATATTTTATAAAATTCAAGTGCCGTTTTTTCAACTAGTAATTAATTACTTTAATTTGTTCGATTATTAATTTATTGCACATTTTTTCGAGCACACGCTCGAACACTTCGCTGGCAGCACACCGCATACAAGTGTAGTATATTATGTACGCTGGTCAATAACTATTGCGTGTAACTGTGCATGTTTGTGTGTGTGTGTGTGCCGTCGATAGTGCGAGCGTTGCATTTTTATAACCTTTACATATTGCTTTTGGTGCAAATATTATATTTGACAATTTATGCCTTTCGCGCCGAACGCGTTGCTCAGCAATATAAGAAGTAAGGCCAGAGCGAAATTTTATTATGTATTTATGTTTAATATTTTTTATCGAAATCTGTAAATTTTGTGTAGAATCAATTTTTCACTTTGAAAATATTCCATTGAAAATCGACTTACTATTTTGAGTAAAAAATAGTAAGACTTTTTCCACAATTTTAAAATTCTTAATTTATTCTTCAAAATCTGTGTCGTCTCCCTCAAAGTAAACCTTGGTCACAATACACTTATGACAACGTTTTTTCCAATTCTCGAAACAGTGGTGAAAGTCAATTTCGAGAATAACCTTCAATATATGTACATACGTAGCGATTCACCTTTAATGTCTTCAATTGACTCAAAACAGTTTTCCTGGAGCAGTCGTTCGAGTTTGCTGAATAGCCAGAAGTCACACGAGGCCAAATGCGGTGAATACAGTGGTTGCGGCACGACATTGGTTGAAAAAATGGTGAAAAACTCATGAAGAATAAATGCAGTATGCAACGGTGCATTGTCGTGGTGCAAAAACAAAGAGTTTTCGGCCCAGAATTCCGGCCTCTTTTTACGAATACTTTTGCGCAAATAACGGATAATTCTCCTTGTTGATAGTTTGGCCTGAATTAGGTATATAGTACACCTCGATAATCGAGGAAAGCTGTCATCATAACTTTGATTTTTGACCTTTTTTGACGAGGTTTTTTCGGCTTCGGCTCAGCTTTACCACGATGTTCGGTCGATTGATTGTCTGTTCCCGGGTCATAAGCATACGCCAAAGTTTGATCGCTAGTAATAATACGTGCTGTGACATCCTGGTAATCAGAAAGCATTGTTTCACAGGCGTTAACGCGACGCTGTTTTTCGAAAAAATAAAGTGATTTTGGAACCAATCTTGCATTTACTCTTCTTAGGCCCATATAATTTTTCGAAATTGTTTTGACTGATCCCTCCGATATTCCAATAAAGCCAGTAACATTTCTGACCGACAACCATCGATTCTTAAGCACCAATGTCTTTATTTTGATGACGTTTTGATCATCAGAATCACCTTTTCAAAAGGGTCTCTATAGATCTTTAACTGCATAAGACATAATCCTTTGTATGTTATTGTATGTACATACATTTTTAGCAAAAAGGCGTCGCCCCCAATGTAAAATGAAGCTTCGAGAAAAAGGCTTTTAAAGGTTAAATCTTAGTTTGCTGAGCGGACTGACCCGAACGCTTCGACACCACTGGGAATGGGATTTCTTTTTTTTACTATTCTATCAGTAGAATGATGATTTTGGGACTCGAAAGTGTACTTTAAGCTAAAAAAATCGAGTTTTTGAATATTTTAGACGGGCTTGATTATTTAAAGAACCGGAAAAAAGTGAAGAGACAAAATCGTGAAAATTCGATTGACATCATTTTACGTATAAAATCTAAAAAAAAAAAACAAGTGTCACTTCTAAATTATATAAGAAGTAATTCAGTTGGGTTTGTGTGCGACATAACGGGTAAATGCTATTATCGTTTCTACTATTTTGACAGTGTAAACGTATGGGTGAAGAGTAAGGAATTGGCCAAAGTCGATCTTTACTTTTTTCCAAACATAAAAAAAATAATGCTTAGGCTACGAGTGTATTTTTTTAAAGCAGATTGAGGAAGACGCTAGTAGTTTTGAACAATTTCTGATATTTAAAAACATATTTAAATTGTTGGCATACTATTGGATAGCCAAAAAAGTATTTTCATATTTTGTCAATAGATGCCGTTGAAGTCTTATATCTCTAGTGCCACCAATTATGACATTGTGTCATACCATATAGTGTTGAAAAGGTATCTCACCCTCATTTGACCAAAAACTTAAATTCGGAGAAGTTGAAAAAAAGTTACAGCTGTTCAAAAATGAGTGAATATAATGAAAAAATTCGTAATATTTTGAAAATATTTGTATAAAAAAGGAAGAATGTCACGCAAATCACGAATAAAATGTGTTAATTTTACGTAGACGATGTTGTATCAGTTCGTGTAGCACAACAATGGTTCGCTCGCTTCCGTTCTGGAAATTTCGACGAGAAAGATGCATTTCGCTCTGGTCGATATATCGTTGAAAAAGTCGATGAAATTATGAAAAAGATTGACCAGAACAATCTCATAAACAGCCATGACATCGCTAAGGAACTTAACATCCATCATCAAATGGTTTTGAACCATTTAAAAAAGGCTGGCTACAAAAAGAAGCTCAATGTTTGGATACCACATGAATTGTCTTTGAAAAGTTTAATGGATCGAATTAACAACTGCGATACTTTGCTGAAACGAAATTGTGGTGGGATTGGAAAGGAATCATCCACTATGAGCTGCTCCAGCCCGGTGGAACGATTTATTCTAAATTTTACTGTCAACAACTGCAGAGATTGAAGCAACAATCAAAAAAAAGCGGCAGAACTGATCAACAGAAAAGGCTTCGTCTTCCTTCAGGACGACGCTAGACCAAACACATCCTTGATGACTCAGCAAAAATTGGGAGAGCTTGGCTGGGAAGTTTTATGCATCCACCATATAGCCCTAATCTTTCATCATACGACAATTATTTGATTCGGTCAATGCAGAACTCCCTTAATGGAGTCAATTTGGCTTCAAGAGAAGCCTGGTGAAATTACTTACGCAGTTTTTTTGCGAAAAATCAGAAAACTTTTACACTTATTGAATACATATTTGGTTCATTAAAGTTCATTATAAATATAAACCAAAATAAGTTGAAGTTTAATTAGAAATACGAAATGACTTTTTCGACTACCCAATATATTGGAAACGTTTTGAAGACAATTTTGAATACTAAGAAGGTTTTGACCTAGTGTTTTTTTAAAGATTAGAGTGTTTTATCCGTAAATTATTTAAGTTCCAATAAAATATAGTTTAAAACAATAAGACTGTTTAACATAAAGTCTGTTGCATTTATCCCAAAAATGGCTTCCGCAATGCAGATGGAATTAGCCGAAAAGCGATTCTAACAACAGTTATGCATGCAAATTTTATTCCGGAATGTTTGTAATGACAAATTATATAACAGCAAACAGCTTCCATATTATACAAAAACAAAAACTTTCCATATATGTATTGTTGGTACGCGTGGTACACGTTTATTGCCAAGCCTTTTTTAAAGTAATAAATTTCCTAATCCTTTGATCCGGCAGCAGCAGCCACAACAAAGTCACAAAGCCTAGTTTTACGACAATGAAAATTTACATTTTTCGAAATCGCTCAACGCCATCACCATAGCAGCGCGCGCACAGTGGTGCGTATTGTACAAATCCTAGCTAAAATTGCAATTTGCTCGGCAGGCACTTGTGGACACAGGTACTCGAGCCGAAACATTGCCACCAATTAAAAGCCATTTGCATAACCAGCCAGTTTTTTGTTGCTTGTTGTTGTTGTTAGGAATGGTGAACATTTTCGAAAATGCACAAACACCAATTGAAATCCCGTTTTGTGTGTAGCGACAGTGCCAAAAATTTGCATTTTCCCTGCTTTGCCGCCTAAATTGCTGCAACATTTTTATTCGGCGTGGAAATGCTGGCTGTGCCTGCAGCGCGCTCGCTACATTTGTTGTTACCGTCAGTATTAAGTGAAAATTCCACGATTTATTCTATGTAAAAACTTTTTAATGCCACCGACAGCCGACAACAGCAGTGAGTGAGTGGCACAGCGAGCGGCCGACTGAAATGGCGTCAACAAGCCGACTGGCAACGGTGAGTGCGAGTGCCATTGATTGCCAACTGCCGCAAGTCTGTTTGTGCCACGACGTTTATGCCAGCGCTGCTGTTGTTGGCAGGCGCAAAAGGATTAATTAAATTAATTTCACAATTGCATTTGTAATTCGTTGGACTTAATTTTACGCACCGCTTGCTGTTGTGCACCGTTATGTGCACATATGAGCCGCTTCGTGCTCCATGCGCGTTTACCGGTTTCGCTTTTGTTGTTGTTGTTGCTTTGTTGATTTGCCGCTATTTTCTACGCAGCGATTTTCAAATCGGCCATTTTGGAAAATTTCCTGCAATTTTGGCTCGCAAATTTTTTCCCTGTGCTTTGGCAGCTTACCGCAGCTCGGAATATGCCGAGCATTTGCGCTGCCACACTTTCCGCGTGCGCCGCACTTGTAGCGAATTTTCGAAAATTGCCCAAATTGTTCGCTATAAATTCTCATTTGGCAAATTCGTAATTAATTAATCGTTTTATGCGGTTTGTGCGGCAATGCAGCACGCGTCCGCAAAGATGCAACAGCAACAGCTGCGCTGTTTGGCTTTGGCTTTGGCGATCTGCTGTTGCAGCTGATAATTTATGCGTTTTTAAGCGTTGCCGCAATAAAATTGGCTACTCAAATTGCTGCGCGACAATCGCAGTGGTTCATAGCGGAGCTTAGTAGCAGGTGTGTGCTCTTGATTTCATATTTCTATAATTTTGATATCTTCAGGTGTGTTCAGAAGAATTTGAACCTTTAAGAGCTTAAATCCGTCTTTTCTGTCATGAGTTGCTAGCTTTTAGTCATTAAGTTGTCTAATGAAATGTTAATGGTAACAATTAGTCGGAAATTGCTCTTATGTAAATATGGTAGTTCATCATTATTTCTTCAACAAATAGGTAGTTTTTAGCTATGTAATATTGTGAGCAAAAAATAGTAAGACTTTGCAATTTAAATTTCGTCCAAAAACCCATTCGTCGAAATATGTTTTTTCTAAGTTGGAAGTAATGTCAGTGACATCTGTGCCACATATTATATCAAAGTAATCATTAGTGTTTAGTACACGTTTGTATTTCTGGAGTATGTACATAAAGTGCATTCGGCATTTTTTACGTTGAGTGAAATTGTTCAACAAAGAAGTTCCATTAAATTTTGTGTGGGGAATCAAAGTTCTGGTAGAATGTTGGAAAAGGCCTTCGGTGATGTAAGTTTTTTGCGATCAAGTGTTTTTGATTGTTACAAATTATTCAAAGAGGGCCGAGAACGCGTTGACGACGAACCGCGTCCAGGACGGCTATCAACATCAATTGATGATCAACACGTCAATAAAATAAAGGAACTGGTGCTTGATAATCCACGATTAACAGTTAAAGATCTTACTGGCATCCTTAGAATATCGGAAGGATCAGTCGAAACCAATTTGAAAGCTTATTTGGACCCACGAAATGTGAAATCACGATCGGATACAAAATCACTAAAAAAAAAAAAACAACAGCCACGCGTTAACGTCTGTGTAACAATGCTTTCTGATCACCAGGATATCATGAACCGATTATTAATGGTCATGAGTCTTGGATCAATGCTTACGATTCAGAAACAGATGACCAATCGGCCGAATATCGTGGTAAAGCTGAGCCAAAGCCGAAAAAAACTACGTCAAAGCAAGTCAAAAATTAAGGTTTTGCTGACAGTTTTATTCGATTATCAAGGTGTGGTGCACTCTGAATTCGATCCGACCGGCCAAACTGTCAAAAAGGGATACTATTTGAGTGTTGTGCGACGTTTGCGCGAAGTTATTCGTTAAAGGAGGCCGGAATTATGGGCCGACAACTCTTGGTTTTTGCACTCCACAATGCAGTGTCTCATACTGCAACGATTCTTCGTGAGTTTTTCGTCAAATTTTTGACCAATATCGTGCCGCAACCACCATATTTGCCTGATTTAGCTGTGTGACTTCTGGCTATTCACCGAATCAAATGACCGTTCTGAACAATATGTTTGGAGATTATAGCTACACTTTGGATAATAATCTGTACTAAATTTCGTAAAGATATCTTCTCAAATAAAAGTGTTTTTTTAAACAAGAACTTGATTTTGATCGGTCAGTTTTTATGGTAGCTTAATGCTATAGTGGCCCGATTACAGTGATTCCAAGAAATAAGCAGCTTTTTGAGCAAAACGGAAGTTTGCAAAATTTTAGATAGATAGATTAGAACGATATCCCAAAAACTGAGGAACCAGGTCACCTATCTATAGACAGAGAGACTTACAGACGTACGAGAATGCCTAAATCGACTAAAAAATCAGTTCTGAGTGTTATAAACTTGGCTGTCTTTGAGATCAAATTATTAAATGATTGCAAAATTCTCAATGCAGACATCAGCTAATTGCGCTTCCTTTGGCGAGGTACAAAAAAGATACAGCAACAAATTGCGACTCTTCAACTTAAGTTTTCCATGATCGGAATAAGGTTCCGCTGCAACATTTTCACATATTTGTGCAAGTGTGATTCAGAAGAGGCTAAAAAATGTTGAATAAACTCACGTTTAACGTGTTGACCTCTTTCCAACACCATTTGAGACCAACTGCACGCAATGACCACTTGGGACATCATTGAAGATTCTCTTGGACGCACACAGCGTCTACAAGTCGCAGTCTCCCCAGCACCAGCACTGACGTCAAGTGAAAACTGTGCAGTTAAACAAATGTTTGTATGCATGTGTGTGTGTGTTAGCCATAATGTTTGACTACCAAAAATATAAAGTACGAAGTTGTAGGAAAGCAACGCGGCGGCGACCACAAAATATTATTAGAATATCACTCACACCTGACACCGCACCCATAATTTGTTAATCACGATTTTGCGGCAAGCAAACAGTGGCAGCAATTTAATGCGAACGCACACACACATACAAACCCACACGAATTGTTCCACTATCCGTTATATAGTGAGTGTGTGTAGATGTGCGTCTAAGCGCGAATGCGAACAGGCAGACACGAAACATACGAAAAGCTTTTTCTCACATGCCCCTCTTCTTATTGGCGGTGCTGGAGTTGGCGTTGCGCGTTTTTTCACGCCATCGATCTGCCAACGCCGCTGGGCATTAGAAGCGCAGCGCTTTCTTATGGTCAGCACACACACACACACACACACACATTTGCATGTGTGACGTTCATGGAGAAATATGCGCGAGCACAAGTTTCAAGAATAAACCGCGAAAAATCGCAAGACTCAATGAACTCACGACTGACAAACGGGCATGAAGGGGGCCAGCGGTGCTATGCGAAACCGCAGCTCATGCGGCAAAGCTAAGCAAACTCACGAAATGTATAGAAAGCCAAAGCAAAGCAGGATGTGTGCGCATACACGCCAATAAATCGATTTTCAGCATTTTGTGGAATAAAGTGTGACTTGGAATTTTAGAAATTGCACTTAAAGAGTGTTGAAAAGAAGAAGCAGATAATGACAAACTAAGGGAAAGGTGAAAAAGCAGAACTGATTAAAAGAAGAAAGGATGGGCTAAGTTCGGGTGTAAGCGAACATTTTATCAAAGTTCGTAAGGAATAAAGCCGGACAAATGTTGTCTGGTGTTGACCGATAAACAGTCGTGGCACTCGCGACTTGGCCTCCACGTCACTATTGACGGTGATAACTTCGTCTATCTTGAAACCAGTAGTAACACCTAAGTAGGCAATTGAGAAATAAAGTCCTCTCTCGACGAACAAAAGTCAAACTCTATAAGTTACTAATTATTTCCAGTCCTGTATGTCCTATATGGTGCAGAGGAATGGATGATAACAACATCTGATAATTAGACGTTACAAGTTTTCGAGAGAAAGGTTCTCCGGAAGATTTATGGTCCTTTGCGCGTTGGTCACGGCATATATCTCATTCGATGGAACGATGAGCTGTATGAGTTGTACGAAGCCATTGACATAGTTCAGGGAATTAAAAGACAGCGGCTACGCTGGCTATGTCATGTTGTCCGAATGGGCGAAACCACTCCAGCTCTGAAAGTATTCGACGCAGTACCCGCCGGGGAAAGCAGAGAAAGAGGAAGACCTCTACTTCGTTGGAAAGATTAGATGGAGAAGGACCTGGCTTCGCTTGGAATCTCCAATTGGCACCACGTAGCGAAAAGAAAAAACGACTGGTGCGCTGTTGTTAACTCGGTTATAATCGCGTCAGTGTCTACGCCAGTAAAGAAGAGAAAATAACCTTATATCTACCTCAATCACAATTCTACAAAAATTGCAAAACTTTGCATACCCTGACAAAAGTACACTAACTAACGAACGCAAAATGCAAAATGTGCATAAAAGCATTCAAACACGAATTGCACGCCAACAAGCTTTTGGAATTTTCGGTTGCATTCGCAACTTGGTGAAATATTTGAGCGACGTGTTTTGGAAATTCATTAATCATTTGTTTATTGATTATTTACCGTCAATATTTGCATGCAGTTTTACATTAAATGAGTTGTTGTTGTTGTTGCTTTCGCAGCAGTATTGCTAAATGTGAGCAGCTTTTTCACTGCGCGATGAGTTTTCCGGTTTGCGACTGCAGCCAAATACACTTTCAATATCGCGGAATGCAAGCGAAGATGACAACACGCAGGCGACTGTGGACGGGGCGCGAGTGCGAGTGCGAGCGCGGCGGTGTGTTGTGGTTTGTGTAGACGCGGCGGAGCGGCGACGCTAATGAACAGTAGCCGCGCTGGATGTTGGTGTAAAAATTAGCACTTCGCTGGCAACTCCAATTCACGCATCATTTTATGATGCCACTACATGAGTTCGTGCCCAGTTTGTTGGGACTGTGTGGTGCGGTGTGCCAGGGCTGAGACAACTGTCAGGCGGTGGATTGTCGCCTTGGAGTGGAGCGAACGCAAGCTGATGGTTGATCATGACGCCAAGTCTTGCGACATATCTGAGTCTATATAAATGTGTGCTGTTGCTGCAATGCAGAGGTGTCACTTAGAGTTGATATTTTCAGTGTTGATGTAATGTGAGTGCCACAAAAACTTGTTACGAATCCAGAACGCGTTTTTTATAATAAAAGAAAAAATTGTTTATCTGAGAAATCGATATGGACTTGATAAATTCGAAATATTTTGATTTTTTTTTAAATTATTTTGACAATTTTGGTTTTATATTTTTAGAGATCGCAAATAATTGCTATACAACTTAGACCTTTATTCACTAAATGCAGCATCACTGGTGAAGAGACGTGGGTTTATAAAAATGAAGTCAAAACTGCCAATAATTTAACGAATGATGCTTTAAAAGTAAGGCGACACTGAAAAAGTCGAAATTCGTGAAGGCACTCCAGGCCATTGAAGCCTAGTTTTAACAAATATATGAAAAATTGTATTATTCGTTGGCATTTTTGTACTGGCCCTACTTCAAATGCAATAATAAAGATTTGTATGAAAATATGTGGAAATGTAATTTCTAGTCAGTCCCGGTCAAATTTGATCAGATCAGCTCTAGAATTAAAATCAAGATTTTAGAGCTCTCTTTCAAAATATTTGAAACAGGAGAAAATCCAAATCTCACACACAACGCCACAAAAATTTCGATACTTATACATATACATATGTACATAGTATGTATATATGTATGTGTATGTATTTTTTGTAAATATTTTTTAAAACAAAGTATTCAAAACGGCAGCTTCAAAAGCTACCGAAATTTTAACAAGCTAATTTAAAAACAATAAAAATCATTGATTTTAAGACTTCACAGTACTTAACACGTCTTCATTTTATGGCACTGGAAAGTCAAAATCAAAGTCAAAGGCACAATGCCGACAGGTATATGAACTAAAGGATGATAAAAGGTTCGGAGAAACAACAAAGAACATTTTAACCAACATTTTCGTTGAATTAAAATTACATTTTGAGTGCAGCAGACTTTTTTAAGCGACAAAAAAAAAAAAAAATAAACTGCGATCTTTTTTTGTATTTTTTTTAAATATTAAAAATATATTAATATTAAAAATTATTTATTAAATATTAAAAATATAAGAAATAAAAGAAATAAATAAACTAAAAATATTTAATTTATTTTTTTTAATTTATTCACATTTTTTCTTTTTATTTTTTTTTTTTGCTTTAATTAAATATTTTGAAATTTACTTCTTAAAAATAAAATTTTGAAATTTATCTCTTATAAAATATTTAATTTATAGCAAAAAGAAAAATACATAAAAAAATAAAAAAAAATTGTATAAAACTAAATATTTTTAAATTCATTTCTTAAAAATTTGTTTTGATTTTTTTAAATAAATTTAAAATTTTTTTTTTTTTGAAAATTTAAAATTAAAATTTCTTAATATTTTATTTTATCCAGACATAGAAAATAACCCTGTAATTTTTTTAGTTCATTATGAAAAAAAATCGTATGCGCACATATATATGTATATTATCAACATGCAACTATGATTATAATATATAATAATATAATATTGGGAAGTCGAAGAAGTCTTTTCGTACTTTGTCATTTTTCCGCTAGAGACATTATTCCATTAGTGTAAAACTTTTCTGGTTTCTCGGCGAAAAACTGCGACAAGTCATTTTCATAGGCTTCTCTTGAAACCAACTTCACTCCATTAAGGGAGTTCTGCATTAACCGAAACTTATGAATCCAATGGTGCAAGGTCAAGGCTACCTCCCAGTTTTTGCCGAGTCATCAAAAATTTCTGTGTGACGGTCCTGGTCAATATTTTCCATAATTTCATGGACATTTTCAACGATAGGTCGACCAGAGCGAGGTGTATCTTTCACAACGAAATTTCCAGAGCGAAAAGAGAGAACCATTGTTGTGCTACACGAACTGATACAACATCGTCTCCGTAAACTTCACAATATATTATCAAAAAACATATACATATGTATATGGATATTAGTGCAGGTCGACATTTTTCTATAAAATCTATTATTCGTGAAATGTTCTACTGATCATTCTGGACAACTTTGCCTAAGAGACTATGGTTCTAAATGCGATTTTTAATGCGAAATTTAAAAAATCTGAATAATCGGTTGTGTGGGAGATATGTGATATGTGAAAAATCATCAGTTGAATATGAAAGTGCACCTGCGTATTAAATTTTAATTGGATATCTCAAAAACTGATGCACAAATATTGTATTTATGAGCCCTAAAAAACTGCGCATTTAAATCGGTGGCTCGCAGCCGGTTTTAGAACCATAATCTCTGCGGCAAAGTTAATCAGAATGATCTGTAGAACATTTTCTTTGGCTCCCTGTAAATCAATTCGCTCTATTATATGTAATTGTGTTTATGTATGTTTATGCTTTAAGGTGCAACTTTTTGCTGACGTCAATATTGACTTTTTGTAGAAGTCTTACGAATTCGTAATGTATTTGTGCCTACGACTACATACACACGCTTATACCAAATCCTTAAGTCCGACATAATTCGAATACATTACGCTCGTGTCTTCAACGGAAATCGCACAATTTACTATTCTTCCACCTCCACAACAAAGTCAACACGAATGCGAGTGCGAGAGACTAAGTAAAGAGCAGTTTGTCCGACCTTCGCGTGGTCTCAAACAGCTCAGAGGATATTATTGAACGCCCCGTAGTTCATTTTACATAAAGCAAGGGGAATCATAGTTAAAAATTACAGTACGCAGCAAATTAAAAGACTCACTTCAGTGAAGATTTTTGATCAGCTGAGAGTGGGGACTTATATAACTAGTTATTGTGGAGCACACGCAGTAATTGGAAGTACATATTTGAAACGGTTTTAGTTGGTAGAGACTGTTTTTGACTCTTCACGCAGTAGTTGAGGTCATTGATTCAGTAAGGTCGACTCAGACTTTAGGTCTCGTAGAACCTTGCTCCAATAATTTTTGTTCTTTGGACATCATAGTTACTAATGTATTAAGTTAGAGCTGCTATTCTAAATGAGAAACAGTTAAAAAGTTAATTTCTGCTTGAATTGAGCTCTTTATCTGGTAAAGCTATGCTTCTGGAGCCTGTATTCTGCCCTTTAACAATTCAACCTTTCCTTAAAAACTAATTCATTCCTGCAATCTGTTCCGTTGGAAGAATTGTGTTTTTGTTCCCCTTGTCGCCTGTCGTACACACCATTGCACCACCGACTGTCGCAGAGGCTCACTTTGTCGCAGCAGTTATGGCTCTGACTGACTTGACCCGGCCGAGGCGCTCGCACTTACGTGAGTTCGCATCCACCAGTGACTTGTAAATGTTTGACTTGGCCACGTTCGGTTGTAGTGAACGGCTTCGGATGCCAAAAACATCATTTTAGACACGCAAGATGCGGAAGAGTTGAGCCTAGGTTAGTTGCGCAGTAAGCGATCATCAAGTGTTGGAAATAGTTTCAATTCGAACAAAACAAATATTTGCTGTTTCTGCTGTTGGCAGTGCCTTTACTGCCGCTGCCGCCACTACCGCCACTGCCGCAGTGACTTCACGAGCGGGCGTGCAACGCTTCGAGCTGTTGCCGTTCAGGTGTCGGTGGTGTGATTTCACCGTTTTTTGTTGCTATTGTAAAACATTATTTAATACGTATACGATTTTCAGCCTCCATGTATGTGTACATGTGGCATGTGTTTGCTCAGCGCCTGGGATTGGATCGCCTCGCATGTACGTGTTAAAAAATTCCAACTCTTTGCAAGACACGGAACCACTTTCGCGTTGCTGCTGGTGAGGCTGATTTATATCCGCACTACGTTGG
Organism: Bactrocera neohumeralis; assembly: GCF_024586455.1. Lineage (NCBI taxonomy): Eukaryota > Metazoa > Arthropoda > Insecta > Diptera > Tephritidae > Bactrocera > Bactrocera neohumeralis. Next base: position 4,014,622 of record NC_065921.1, on the reverse strand, counting down.
CACTTATGTCGGTCTCTGAGTGTGTGTGTGTGTGTGTGTGTGGGTGCTCCCGTCGCTGTTAGCATTTAACTTCTTTAACGTTATTATTGATTATTGCCGTTTTTGTTGTTGTAATGTTTTAGTTGCGCTTGCTGTTGTTGTTGCTAATTGCGCTGGCGTTATTCTCCATTTGTATATACACTATTTTGTTATTATTGTTGTTGTTGTTGTTGCTGTGTTACCTTTTCGCCTCTGTTGTCTCACTGTGTCTTTGCCTCTTTTTTGCCGCCGCTGTCTGCCCGGTTTGTAGTTTGTAGCATCGTTGTTGTTTTTTTACGCTATGCCTCCTCCATCATTGTCATTACCATCGCCATCATCAGCGCAGCCTCCGGCGTAGAAACAATGAGCGACGTTGATGGGGTTAGGCATTCGCCGCGCCGCCGCCTTCTGCGCCCTTACATCTGTATTTGGCGTTTCCTCTTCGAGTATGAGTGTGTGTGTATGTGTAGGCAGCACAGTTGTCCGTCCGCCCCTTTCCGTCAGCCATCGCAAACGGCACCGAGTGTTTGGCTGTGTCGCTTGTCAATCTTCACCTGCTTGACGGCGTTTCCAACTTCGTTCAACTGTCATCTACATGTTTCCCGTGCATTGTTGTTGCTACTGTTTCAGCGAGTTTGTGTGCTTGTGCGATTTCACACACACACACACACCGAGAAGCAAACAAATAAAAAAGTGCTTGTAAGTTGTTAGCGTTTTTGCTGCCGCCACTGCCGACTACTGACTGCTGCTGTCGCGTCCGTCCGTTATTTCACTAAAGTCGCTTGTTGTTCGTGTGTGCATGCACTGTAGCACTTCGTTCTCTTCGTTCGTCTCCTTTGTTGCTGTTACTGTTTTTGGCATCTTTTGAATGACAGGTTGTTGAAAAATTCAATTTACTTGATCGCCTCAGTGTTGCGCGATACGCGATAGTAGCGGTGTTGCTCCAACGGATTTCTCGTGCGTCATCATTACACGCGCCCAAAAACAAAAGCAATAGTGGAACAGTGCTGGGCACAGCGGACCTGTGTGTGTGTGTGTGCTTTCAGCGCATGGCAATTGCAATAAGCCGACTTAGTGATCGCACGCTGCAATTTTGTCTATTATATTTGGCGAATACAATATATGTACAACAGCAACAACAAAAATACTGTGTATAACTTTGTGTGTCACGCATCGGCAAATATGTGCAAATTCAATTAACTTTCGCCTATTAAACGCATGAGTTAATATCTGATTGATCGCTAATGAGCTGCGAGTACTTTCCAAACTAAAAGTAAATGCCAAAATAGCAACAAAAATAAAATCGAAAAATTTGTGTATTTCGGCAACTACAGAAAAACTGAAAACATTTTAAAATAATAAAAGCAATTTAAGATATTAAACAGTTCACCACAAAATTATTCTGCTGCTTATAAAAATATATTCATCTAAGGTTGGTTATAACTAGTGAATCAAATAAAATAAGTAGCCAAAAAAAAAGAATATGTTTTAGAAGTACTGATTTCATAGTTTGAAAAACATTGCTTGTTTTTCAGTTTTGGTTTAGTCGTTAATTATTGATTGTCCCACATTTTTCGATGCTCTTTCGAGTGTGTTTTTTATTTGGAGGCAAACGAAATAAGGAAATGGAAAGGATCATTATCAAAAAATCTGTAGAAAAAAATTGCGACTATTCTGCTAAGATGTCTGTGCGGTATTTGAGGTGTTCTGATTTCGAATATGAGTTCAAAGTTTTATCTCAATTTGGTAAATGTTGGTGGTTTGACCCTACACCCCTTGGCTACCACACAAAAAATCGAACGTGTTGGAAAATTTTCTCTCATTCTCGGTTTTGGCAACTTTTCTAACAAAATTGTGAATCAGTAAAATACAATTTTTGATCATTATTATTTCGTTCTTTTGAGAAAAATTACATGTAATTAAATAACGAAAAAATCTGTTTTCTACGCAATCAAATTTAATTACTTGGGTTATATCGGCTCTGAATTTCATAATTTCAAACTTACATGGGCAAAAGACTACACAAAACTAATTTATTTCAAAAGCTGCTTCAGCATTGAGCTGAAATTTCTACAGATCCTTTGGCAAATTCTTAGTGAAATGTTCTGCATCATTGAGTAAATTGAGCTTAGTCGTAAAGAGACATTGGTTTGCTGATGAAAACTTGACTCTTAAAGGGTATATAAAGAATCGAGACACTTCTAATCCAGCTACGAGGTAATCAGTCATGTAAAGAGGGCCCATTTTCAGTTTTTTTTAATATAAAATGTTGTTAGACCTTTTTTTTATTGATATCTTCTTCGGTTTTGTTAGGATCGACTTGAAATTTAAACACTACATTCTTATTTCTTAAGCATTCATTTAAGTCATTATTTTTTTTATCGAAGCCATTGTAACCAGTTAGCATAAAATAAACTAACTGGCAAAATAAAATAAAAAAAACCTTAAAACCTTACTCTTCCCTATAGTTATCTCCCTACCTTTATTTGCTTCAACACAGGCACACAATGAGAAGCACTAAACAAATCGATTTTTCGGAATTACAAAAATACTTTATTAAAGTTTAAGAAGACAGAGTAAAAGTTTTACACGCGATTTCCGACGGCGCTTAAAAAGATCCTCTCCTGCTGCAGTAATTTCGGCTTTCTCTGTAGATTAAACAAAAAATATTATCTACTTGAAAGAATTGAAAAATTTTAGATTTAAAATTGGGGCTTTTTAAGAAACACGTTGAATTTTACCCAAAATGTTCGTCGTTTTAGAAATGCTGAAGATAGAGTAATGGGATCGTTTGTCTCAAGCAAAGATAAAAAGTGTAGTTTTATGAAAAACACATTTAAGAACAAACTGACGAAGCTGATTGAAGTGAGTGGCTACACTTTAGAAGGCAGCAACTCAATTTAAATATTCAGGATTTTTACTAAGAATATTAGTCAATCATTTCCCTACGACTAGTGGATTACATGGGCTTATGGGTTTCAAAAATCGATTTGGCTTATTAAACTCTACAACATCTCTAGAATATTGTCCTAAATTCTCAAGTTGATTTGGGTAATAGTTTCGGAGATACAGCCTTGAGAACTTGTGCGCTCGAGGCTAGCTAGGCTAAGAGCTCCGTCGTTAAACTCGTTTATCTCGAAACTGTATTTATGAAGGGGGTTGGCAAGATTTCTCGTGAACTACTCAACGGATCTTCTTGAAATTTTAAACGGATATTTGAATAAATGTTGTTTTTTTACGCGAGAAAACCCATATAACCATATAAAGTGTTTCAAGAACTAGAGTATTGGGCTTAGACTAAATTCAGAATCCCATCGAAACTGCCCTAAACAAAAAATTTTTACTATGTGCACTGGCCTCGCGATTCATTTATTCATATTCATGAAATAGCTGAGGGGGGGTTATTTCATAATGTCGCTTCCAAAACTCAAATGTTTGATTCGATATGAGTGGTTTCTATATATATTTGTTTTTAAAGTACTCCTCTCACATTTTAGAATTAAGTAAATATGATATTTGATTTATATTTATACCATGGCCATGGCAAATAATAATAATATTCAATAAATAATTAATTTCGGCTTTTCTTTGCAGGTCCCAAGGATTGTGATCTACCCAAGGCCGCAATCACGGCCTTGCACGCCGGCGTCAATAGTTTCGGCCAATTGCCGCCGAACGCGCAGAACCCGGCCGACGCGGTGCTGAACGGCGGCGGCGGTGGCGGCGGGGCGCGGCTGCACGTCACTGGCGGCCTCTGCGACACGCCTAATCCGCATCACAATAACAACAACAACAATACCAATAACAACAACATGCAACAGCAGGATCAGGTGAGCATGCAACAAGCAATGAAATGCAAGCCACAGCGATGCAGGCGCGGGCCAACGCAAGAAAAATTCATGAAAATTAAGAAAAAGTTGAAAAAAATTAAGTTCATGCAACCGTCATCTCTTGTGCATTTTATAAAGCTCGTGCATCCTTTTTCTCAATACATACATATTTACACATTATTGAATGTTTGTTAATTCATATTCTCGATGTTTTTTCTTTTCTTTCTTTGCATTTCCTTCTTGCTGTTGAAAAACCAAATCGGGCATTTCTGAATTAATTTCGAACCAATGAAAACAAAACCGATTTTCATTTGTGTTGCGTTTGGCAAACATTTTCCTGCACATATATATGCATGCACATGTGCGTATGTGTGTGTATGTTATGTTGCGCGTCTATTGTGTTTATTAATTGGCAAATGAATGCGAAATGCGCGCACAAATCTGAATTCATTCATTCAAACAAACGAAAATTTATCGAAAAAATTGAAAAAGTAAGTGTATTTCTTCTCTATATTTGTAGTTGTATATGTATTTGTGTATGATTTATGTATATATGTCAGGTTATATATTGTGCTATTGGTGTGTGTAAAGAAAAATTAGTTGAAGCAGTGAAGTCAGCTAGAAGAGCTTGGTGCAGGATTCGATCAAAATCATCGATTTGGTTTAATTTATGAAAATATTTAACGGTTTTTTGGACCCATTGAGTTCAAATCGATTTTTTTATGGACAATGCGCAACAAATAAAAGACTCACTGATTACTTTGAAATAACATTAGATGTTTCGGTAAGCTACCGTGGGCTGAAGAAAGCGTTGGTAGCGGAAAATAATATTTAAACACAATTTCACGATTTTATTGATTAATAGATGATCAAAGTCAGTGCTGATAAATTTTTTGTTGGTCTTTCGCAACATAATTTTCATATTGAAAACAAAGTTTCATGTAGATTTTAATATTTTGAGTAGTCGAAAAAGTCTTTTCGTATTTCGTCAGTAGATGTCGTTGCAGTCGTATATCTCCAGTGCTACCAATCACATTGTGTCATACCATAAGGTGTTAGAAAGGTGAGATTTTAAGCTTCATTTAGAAATTAAATTCGTGAAAGTTGAAAAGAAGTTACAGCTCTTCAAAAAGAGTGCAAATAATGAAGAAATTCGCTTTATTTTGAAATTTTTGTATAAAAATAGAAGAATGCCAATGAAAATTGTGAAGTTTACGAAGACGATGCTGAATCAGTTCATGTAGAACAGCATCGGTTCGCTCGCTTCCGTTCTGGAAAGTTCGATGTGAAAGATGCACCTCGGTCTGGTCGGCCTATCATTGAAAAAGTCGATGAAATTATGGAAAAGATTTACCAGGATCGTCACATAAACAACCGTGACATGGCTAAGGAACTTACCATTCATCATCAAACGGTTTTCAACCATCTAAAAAACGTTGGCTTCAAAAAGAAGCTCGATGTTTGAGTACCACAAGAATTGTCTGTGAAAAATTTAAAGGACCGAATTAAAATCTGCGATTCTTTGCTGAAACGAAATGAAATTGAACCATTTCTGAAGCGAAACTTTAACAGGAGACGAAAAGTGGATCAAATACGACAACAATGTGCAAAAAATATCAAGGTCCAAGCGTGGTGAAGCTAAACAAATGGTCGCAAATCCAGGATTGATGCCTCGAAAGGTTATGTTGAGTGTTTGGTGGGAATTGTAAAGGAATCCTAAACTATGAGCTGCTCCAGCCTGGTCGAACGATTGATTCTACATTTTACTGTCTACAACTGATGAGATTGAAGCACGCAATCGAAAAAAAACGGTCAGAACTGATCAACAGAAAGGGCTTCGTATTCCATTAGGACAACGCTAGACCACACACATTTTTGATGACTCGGCAAAAACTCGGGAAGATTGGCTGGGAAGTTCTGATGCATTCACCATATAGCCCTGACCTTGCACCATCGGACTACCGTTTGTTTCGGTCAGTACAGAACTCTCCTAATGCAGTAAAGTTAGCTTCTCTTGAAATTTCTGTGGAAATTACTTGTCGCAGCTTTTCGCTGAGAAACCAGGAAGGTTTTACACTGATGGAATAATGTCTCCAGCGGAAAAATGGCAAAAAGTGGTAGACCAAAATGGTACATATTTATTTCAGTAAGGCTCATTATAAATATAAAAAAATAAACTGTTTGATTAGAAATACGAAAAGAGATATATATGATTACATGTACTCTGACGCTTCCATATTATGGTATGAAGTGTATAATTAATGGCCAGTAACACTAGACATTCTGGTTTCCAAGTTTAGGTAGCTCTTCTACTAAAGCAAACTATTTCCCTAGCTTTGACCTGAACCCCGCATACGGTTTTTACTTACACAAGTTTTGCATTGATAATAATGCCGGAATGACTAACGAAGCGGGGATGAATAGTTAGATTCCTAGATAGGTCCATAGCTCAGCAGATAATGTAATACTATAAATAACTGAAAAAGCTTATATTTTTTATATTTTGTTAAAGCAGATTCTGATAAGCTAGAATTTATTAATTACATAATGTTACGCAATCGCTTAAGTGGTAAATGGCTTACGTTCAACAGCGTTTCTATCTCTTGCAGAACTCGGATAAAAACAACAAGCAGAAGCGGCATCGCACACGCTTCACGCCCGCCCAATTGAACGAGCTGGAGCGGTGCTTCTCGAAAACACACTATCCGGACATTTTCATGCGCGAGGAAATCGCGATGCGCATCGGACTGACCGAGTCCAGAGTGCAGGTAAGTGCGCCAAAACCATAAAAGCTAGAAAGCCCAACATACTATTCTTGTGTAATATGTAAAGCGGACAGTTATATGCGTCGCCATTTGCAATCAAAATTGACAGCGAGTGCACTTTCGAAATGTTGCGGTTTCGAGCGCACAAATGTCGAAGTTGATTGCGGTTGTCGGCAATGGCAGCTACGCAAATATATTTGTCGGCTTAGAATAATAGTTGTCACCAGCGGCTGTGTTGCGCTGTTGTTGCTGCCAGCGTGCGTTACCGTTGTTTGTTTGTTTTCGATTTTTAGCTTCGCTTGCAGCGCTGATTCGGATGGGTCAACTGCCTGGTGTTTTCGAAACAATAATTTGATATTTTGGTGGTTTTGGTTGCAGTGCGGTTTTCGTCATCCATGTTGGGCTTGTTCAACATGACATTTCGTAGATGTTCAATAGTTGGTTATGTACGATTTGTTGCATTAGGCCGCAAATTTGTTCTAAAATGTCATTGTGGCCTGAAAGGAGTGTTGTGATTGCTTTCGGATTGTGTTTGCAGTAATGGAAATACATACAGACGGTGTGATGGACAATAATGATTGAAAACAAATGCAACACTAATATACAAATGATTTCGAAAAGCGGTATTTTAAGTTTTCCTGTTTATTACTTCTGAAGAAACACATGAATATTCCACTAAGAATTTATTGAATTATTTCCTTTACTTATTTTAAGTACTAAACAGTTTTTATTGAACCCGAGAGCAGATTTTAAAAGAATATATTTTTGAACACTGAGAAATTGTACTGAGTTTGTGTGAAAACGGAGTACTTTGCAGGATTGAGTTATGTTAGGTATGTCTTAGATGTCAGCCACGGCATAAATATACCTACAGGTATTTTGTAATGACAGATGGAGGTTCAATTGAAGCTGAAGTTTACGCCATGTATGACGTCAACGATTTAGCGAAGTTTAATAGAGTCCTGATATTTATGTAATTCTGATAGTTCATCTAGTCTCTTGAACTGCGAAGCCCCTAGATACTTAAGAAGAGTTCTAGATAAAAAGCAAGTGCTGTGTTTCAGCATCTCTCTAATGCCTACATCCCTGCTCTTTCTGTATGTGACTAGGCCAACAACTGTCCTGCAGTCTTTTTGAGACCGTGTAAGCAAAATTATGTGCGTTTTCCTTCCGTACGCCTCCATTTTGAGAATAAAAATACATAGTCCCTTTCCATTTCTAACTTTCCTTCTACATATATCTGGTCTCTTACACAATTTACATACCATATTCATAGATATAATGTTACATAATGCTGCTATTTTTCAGGCAATACTGGACTACATCCTTCTAACAACCTTATTATCACCTTTTTTATACCATTTCCACCTTATTTCTATTCTTTACACTCATAACAGATTTTGACTTCAAATTTAAATTTTCTGCTCACCTTTCTTTCGCTCTCGTTCTGTTAAAGTCTCCGTCGTCGTCGCCTGAAGTATGCTTTATAACGGTGCATAAAGTTAAATTTGTGTCGACCTGGCTTAAAAGCTGTTGGCTGCCACACATATTTTCAGGCTTTTATAGAAAAATGGAAGACACTGCAACCAGCTGAAAGGAGGCGAAGTACGTTTTTCTGCACAAAAACAAAAAACACACACATGCACACGAGGACGCTTTGCTCACTTAGTGGCCGACTGCCGACGCATTCGTGTGCTGGCAGCACATATCAGAAGTTACGATGGGTCCGACAGGCACTTTTGGTATTTCAATGCAGTTTTTCGACGCTTTCACACAACATGCACACACACTCACATACATAAACGTTTATGTAGGCACACACTGCTGTTTGTAGCACGAAACAAAGGAAGGAAGTGTGGGTGCTGGCATTATCCTCAACAGTGGGGCGGCCGGTGTGTTAGGTTAGCTGACAAGGGTGGGTTGTTGTATTTTGGTTTTTATTGTTGTTTTTGCCTCGTTGTTTATGCGACAATCGAATTTACTGCTTCATTAAATTTTGTGCTTCCGGCCAACGCACTGTGTCTCGGCAATGTATGGCTGTGTGCGTGGGTGTGAAGCGTGCCTTTGCCAACATTTTAATCCGACAAAGGATATTAATGGGCCGAGAAAAGAAGTTTTAGTTTGCACACACACGCGCACGGGAATGAGTATTCTCACCCACACACACACATACAAGCGTGAGTAGTTAGCAAGCGCGTGACACTTTGTGGCAAAACTTTGCTTCCACAGCAAGCTAAGTGGCTGTTGTTGTTGTTGCATGCTGCTTTAGTATCACTTACGCTCTATGTGAGGCACTCGCAGCGGCCTAAGAGCGTCAGCAAACAGGTGGCTAATTGCGTCTTATCTCGGCTAGAACTATGCTAAACTAAACAGCCCATAAAACAATTAAACGGGACCCCTACGGCGCTTCCGGACACATGTCTGCCGAATCCGTTTGATTATGCATGAATTCGGTTGAGTTTTTATTGCGAGGTGCTTGATTTACATATGCCAAAGGCGAGCTTAAAGAAATGCCAACAAACCGCGTGTAGTCTACTTCAAGGCGCACGAAGCTCATGCGTCGTTTTTTCGACAGCCAAACACATTGATATACGTTTTTTTACTTTCTTCGAGCTTGCTAGTGATAAATTGTTTTAATAATTGTAAATCAGTGTTTGGCCGACAGGAGGGTGAAAGAGTGAGAAAGGGCTGGGCAGCTAAAGCGGTAAAAGACACTACGCCAAATCGGCTGGGTTGTTGGTGTTAATACGCCCAACCCTGTGCTGGCACATACGCCACTGTTAAGGTCTAGTGTCTGTATATCTGCCGGACTTCGCAGGCTACGGGCTGTTGTGTGGGGTGTGTGGCATCATTGTCTTCGTCGTCTAACAAAATATGTTTGATTTTAGGCTTACAATGTCAGATTGTCGGATTTATTTTGGACTTTAGTCGCATGCTGGCAGCCAGCAAGGACGGTGCAATGCTCAAAGAGGGGCGAAGGGCAATGCGGTGTGTGGGCTTATGGCTGTGCTGTTAATAAAATTAGCATATAAATTAACTTTGCCAGCGTGTAGGCAGGCTATCAATGACGCGCTGGCTACATTGTTGTTGTTGTTGTTCATATTATTATTGCTATATTTGTTGTAATTTTATTGTCATTGTGGCCAATTTTTCATGTTGTGTGCCATTAGTTGCTGTTGTTGTTGTTGACGCTGTTTATATTCATCGATGTGCCATTTGGCAGGATATTAACGGCAGCGATGATTACAAAATGATTAACACATTTCACGTGTTAAGCCCTGCCGCAATTTAGCTATTTTGATTTTCGATTTTTTCGACTCACCGAGCGAAAGGGTGCGTTTGCGTCGGTATTTTTGTACATACATATATGTATGGATGTGTGTATGTATATATGTGTGTGTGTTTGTTGTTGAGCATGTGCTCGCTCACATGTTTAATATGCATACACATGCTCGGTCCTAAATCAATCGGCATGGATTTGTAGCTAATGATGGGATAAAGACAGGATATTAAGGTAGAGCTTCGTGTGGAACATCTTACCCGAAAATGTAGTTGGTGCGCAACACTCGCTGCATAATAATTCTTGAAAAGTATTTTGCACATGTGATTACATACCTATAAACATATAAATTATGAGTACATATATATGAGATTTAACACTAGGCCATACATCTCTCAGTGTGAGTTTTTTGTACAAACAACCATTGATATTTTATCGGAAGTATGACATTCCTTTGCATTATTTGCAAGCTAATCTCTGGGGTTTGTATTAAAATATTGTTTTAATTTATTTACAGATCATGCCTTTTATGAGTTTTAGCATGTGAGGTGTTTTTGATTAACTTGGGTACCACTGAAGAAAATAAAACAAATATTTATTTGGTTCTCGGATCGAAGACCTACGAAGAGTTGCGGTTGGGCAAGCGCGCATTGCTCCTGAGGCGCAGATGCAGCGAGTCATTGTAGCTTCGATAGTTGAAGACCTACCGAAGAACACGTTGCCATCGATGCCCAAGCAACCGCTCCACATGTGGCCATAGACCTTTCGATCGTGGTATACAGCAAACCTGATGATACCTGACTTGCAGACCCAGACTCTACCCGCTAGGCGTCTGCATATCATGAGCACTCCGGGCAGTGTTAATTCTCCATTCCTATTCCAACGTAAGGTTGAGCCTACTGTGAGGCCTAAGAATTTGACCTTTTCAGACACCTCCAACTTTCTGTAAGTCCGGAAATGATCTTCGTTTTGTGAAAGGAACCACTGTTGTTTTCGACGGGTTGATGTTTAAACCAACCGCATTACACCATCCCTCAGCTAGACTTTAAACTATGTCGCGGAGAGTATTCTCAAATTATATTCTCCTGACACCGTCTACTCCTAGGCAACTTCAGGCTACATGCAACGATTACCACCTATCCCTGTCTGCCTGTCTGTTAAAAAATTTGCGGCAAAAGAGTTTGTGAAAGTCGACGGGCCCAGTTTTTTGCTCATAGACTTTATAGTAAAGCCCGGGCAGCACGTCGAAGACGAATTTTTCTCTCTCGCACAGTGGTTCAGCCATCCTAGTATGCAGTGGAGTCTCTATCTGTCTGCATACTGGAGCCTCCCCTTCTATTTGTTTGGTTGCCTTGCTATCACTTACTCAAAATGCATTATAAAAACCAATTCGTAAGTCAGCGTCGTGATCTGCACCATCGTATCTAGTCGGAAAAAAGCCGAATCATCACTGAATTGTCGCGAATTTGTACATTTAAATCGGCATTCGATTTCCACTTTCCGCTTCTTACGTTTGTGTACAAATTATGTGGCGATGGCACGTGGAACTTAGGAGCTTGGTGAAACGCCCTTGATCCATTACAGTTCGAACGCCGCTCCAGCATCTGTCTGCACAGCTGGACGCCTAGCAAGCACCCTCAACACGCCGCGAAATTGACTTATCATCATTTTCAGAAATGCAACTTTTACGAACGAACACGCTGAGAGATTACTGGCTGCCTGGACGGCGCATCGTCGGAGACTGCTGTTGTTCCATTGTGTGGTTGTTTAACATTTATTGGTTTGTTTATTAAGTATACACACACACACACACACACACACACACAATTTTATTTGCTATGTTGTTGTTGTGCTTGTAAAGTAGCACGTGTCTTAAACAACCGACGGGGACAATGAATTTTTCGTGATTAATTCGCCGACGACGGCGTGCGATGGGCGGTGGGTTTTTCGTCTGGCGTCCTGCTTGGCCTTGTGTTTGGCCTCAGTGTGAATAATAAAATTATAAATGTGTTTTTGTTTTTGCACTGCTGTTGTGTGGGTGTGTGTAGGCGTGTGGCACGGTTTGCATGTGAATAATTGTCTTTTGGGTGTGTTGCAACTTGTTTGCTCGGTGTTTTGAGTAGGTGTGAAATTCATAGAACAAAATCAGTTAATGTATGTATATATGTGTATATTGGCACATGTTATTGGTAGAAACAGTGAGCATGCACATCATGGTATATATAAATTTGTCTTAAAACTGAGCGTGAGTGATGGATTTTTTTTGTTTTTTTTGGAGGCTAGCCAGGAGTCTGAAAATGTGATTACTTTTTGTGACATTGATTACGGATTCGATAATTTTGACATCACATTCTTTGAATGGCCGAACTTCTATCTGCGAATCGCTGCTGAATCGAACCAAAGTCGATCTAGAAGCGGATGGTTATTGGTGATGAAAAGTGTGTCAAACGGTGGTCAGGATTGACGGTCAGAAAATATTAACTATGTTTTTGATGGGATTGTCAGATATTCAGTTACTATGAGCTGCTCCTTTGAAAAAATTTTTGATTCGGAACTGTACTGTCAAAAATTGGACCGTCTGAAGTAAGCATTTGCCTCGAAGTGAGCAGTATTGACTAATGGTGGGGAATTATGTTTCCTCAGGACAACTCCAGTTCGTTAGCAACGGATAATGACTCATCTGAAGTTCCGCGAACTTGGTTGAAAAGCTCTTATGCAACCACCTAAAGCCTATACTTTAATGTGATGGTTAATTTTACTTGATCTCATATTAGATATATTTTATAATATTGGGTAGTCGGAAACTTTTTATTTTTTTATATTTATAATGAACAAAATATGAACCATTTTGTCGACCACTTTTTACTATTTTTCCGCTAGAGACATTATTCCATCAATGTAAAACTTTTCTGGTTTCTCGACGAAAAACTGCAACAAGTAATTTTCACAGGCTTTTCTTGAAGCTAACTTTACTCCATTAAGGGAGTCCTGCACTGACCGAAACAAATGGTAGTCCGATTGTGCAAGATCAGGGCTATATGGTGGATGCATCAAAACTTCCCAGCCCAGCTCTCCCAGAAGCCCTTTCTGTTGATATGTCCTGGTCAATCTTTTTCATAGTTTCATCGACTTTTTCAAAGATAGGTCGACCAGAGTCTTTCACATCGAAATTTCCAGAATGGAAGCGAGCGAACCATTGTTTTGCTACACGAACTGATACAGCATCGTCTCCGTAAACTTCACAAATTTCATTGATGATTTTCGTAGCATTCTTCCCTTTTTATACGAAAATTTCAAAATATCGCGAATTTCTTCGTTATTTTCACTCATTTTTGAACAGTTGTAACTTTTTCTCAACTTTCCGAATTTAAATTATTTTTGGCTAAATGAAGCTTAAAATCTGACCTTTCCAACACTATATGGTATGACACAATATCATTGGTAGCACTGGAGATATATGACTGCAAAGACATCTAATAAAAATAAACGAACAAACTTTTTCGACTACCCAATATTAAACATGATTCTATGAAAATCGAGATTAATGAAAATAGCTTAACAATTTCCGCTGTTTTCTCAGCTCAATTGAACAGTATTTACAAAATAGTATATATTTCTTTAAATAATTCGAATATCTACTCCGTGAAATCAACAAAAGTGTAGTAGGTTCACAAATATGCATACCCTTAGCTTGAAAAAACCCCACTAGTAAAAGAAGGCACAAACACACTCTCACTTTGAATATTCATAAATATAGAAAATAAGAAAACATTATCTTTTATGTTGTTTGCTATGGCTTTTCATTTAAAATTAAATTAAAATACGATGCCATGGATATGCTCCACTTCACGCCACACCACTTGGCGCCAACGCTCGCCATCAGCCACGTTGAGGGCAAAAAGCACAAGCACAAAACATTCTTAAAAAGCAATAACAAAAACAATAAAAACAAATCAGCAACTCAACCAACTAAACAACCACTCCACAACCAGCCCTACGACAGCGGGGCAAATACACACACACACACATACATAACGATTTTCATGGCATTTGACTTTGTGCTGCCAGCTGAATATCTCGCAGCGTTATTGCCCACATTTCAAGTTGAGTATTCAAAGCAAATTGCAGTCAAACAAAAGAAGAATCTAATGAATGAATATTCCAAAAATGTGAAATTGGAAAAGCGAAAAACTGCGAGTCGAAAATGTTGCATGTTGCTCCTATTGGAAACAGCTGAAAGGCATGCTGCAAAATGGTGGCATTCTGCCACGAATTGGGGGCGGACGCCAATGGCAACCGAACGGAAGCTGCGTAATGGATACTCACACACGCACACGCCGAGTACTATTCGACGAGCAGTTTTTGTTTGTAGAAAAAATTAAATAGAGATGAGACGAGCGTATAAAAAATAACATATTTCATCTTTATGCCCCACAACGCCATGTGGCAATAGGTATTTCCAATACACACCCACACACCAATACACTTACACATGCGATAAGAGCAGTTTTTTCACTAAAACGACATTTTGATTAAATTTTATATGAGCTGCCCGACTTTGTTCTAGCGAAGTTTTGTAGAAACGCAGATATGAAAGGTGAATTGAAGATGGCAACGGTTGACTGTAAGAAAATCTTATGAAAAAGCTTTGCGTTTTAATGGTCGCTTATGCTGTGGGGGGTGAGGAGATTAAGTTTCTCAGAAGCTCTTTGATGCTTTGCGTGCGAGCTCTTTTAAAATGTATTCAAGTACAATTTCCCTCATTCCTTTTTTTTTAATTCATAAATTATCTTAAGAGATTGCGTAGAATTAAAAATTACTTTATGATTTATTTTATTATTTGTACTAAGCATGGGAAATGGGATCTAAATTCAAAAGGAATAACCATTAGATCTTTATTTAACGAAAAAGTGTTTGTGTCAATGTGAAACTGCAATTTTTTTTTAGTTTTTTTCCAAGGAAAAATCTAAGGAAATCGTCTTTGTACTCGAAGAAAATAATATCAATTTCGTTTTCGAGCGCTTTCAGGTATCTATTAGTCTTTTTAGGGCATGTTTGGGGAGGATGTTTTTAAACTCTTGCAATTTTTCTTAACAAGGTATAATAGCTTTCATCACTGATCGGGATAGATATAGAGTTATATACCTATAAATGATCAGGATGACGAAAAAAGTTGAAATCCGGTTGACTGTCTGTCTCTATCCGTATGTCCCTACAAGCGGTAACTTGAGTAAAAATGTAAAAATTAAGATATCTTCTTAAATATAAGAAACTTCGAACACGCGCTTCTTGACACTCAAACGTCGGTTTTTTTGATTGAGATTGTGATTGACATTGACATGTTTTGTATATGTTCCTTCGTCCAGAAGATGGAACCGTATCATTGTCACGGCCACAAGACGCCATTTATCAAAAACCTATAAAGAGCTTTAACTAAGCTCCAAATCGCGATACAAAATTTAAATGTGGTGCATGCGATTGCAGTGGTGAAGGCATCGTTGGCCGCTCCCTAATAAGTTTAATGTATATACATACATATCTCCCAAACCCCTTAAGGTAAATCAACCACACTGCACAGAGCAAATATAATTTTAGCATCACCTTAAAACGTGAGAGAAATTGTTGAAGTCGCAAACTACCCGCGGCTGGGCTAAGAACTATTGAAAGCTCAATAAATAAGTAAATAAAAGTGTCAGCGGTGAAGACCAATATCTCGAAACGTGCTCGACCAATATCATCCAAATTTTGATTCATAATATTAACCTGATCTTATCTTAGAGTACGAAATTGGACAACAAACAAGCTTCTTCTTCTTCTTTAACAACAGCGCGCCAGTCGTTTTTTCTTTTCGCTATGTGGCGCCAATTGGATATTCCTAGTGTAGCCAGGTCCTCCTCCACCTGGTCCTTCCAACGGAGTGGAGATCTTCCTCTTCCTCTGCTTTCCCCGGCGGGTACTGCGTCGAATACTTTCAGAGCCAATACTTTTAATTCGCTGAACTATGTTAATGTCGTCATATATCGCATATAGCTCATCGTTACATCGAATGCGGTATTCACCATAGCCAATGCGGAAAGGACCATGAATCTTCCTCAGAGCCTCTCTCTCGAAAACTCGAAAACGAGAGAATAATGAGTGACTTATAGAAATCGGTTTTTGTTCGTCGAGAACAATTGCCTACTCCGAAGTAGCCAAAAGATTGGCAAGAGTTATTCTGTGTTGGATTTCGAAGCTAACATTATTGTTGGTGTTAATGCTGGTTCAAAATCATATATCGCATTACTGTCAACAGCTCATCGTTACATCGAATGCGGATATTTTTCAGCGAAATATTACCTTTTAAAATTTTTTACTCTGAAAATTTGAATTTTTCCAATTTAAAGTTTTTCTTGAACACTTCAGTTTTAACTTTTCAAAATAGTTCAGATGAAAAAAACCTCAAAAGCTTTATTCTGAGTTTGTCTTGCAAATCAAAGTCAAATCGATTCTTTTATGATTTATTGTGGGCCACTATCGTCATGAGCTTATATTTACTTATTTTCCGGAGTGTGTTTGTGAGCAACTTTCAAATGTTCTCATTAAGCATTTAAAGAACTCCGGGCTTTATTCAACATTTTCAAGCACAGATGAACCTTGATGCTGAACGGGCAAAATAGTCAAAGGGCGCAGCTTAGTTTTTTAATTCAGCATTGAAATTTCGTTCCGTAATGCACCTCTAGATCATTCGAAGAAGTGGTGCTTAAATTGAGTTTAAGGATAATGTTTGTACTTTAAACTCTGCGTTGAGACCAATTAACTCAAGTTTTATTGCCATAAGCGAATATTTTACCGTAGCACTCTTATTAGTAGTACCTCTCCCTTCTTCCCCAAGGTGACATGAGGTATATTTCAACGCAGTTAAATGAAATTAAACATCGATTTATCATACAACGTAGCTACGGCGTAACATTAATTGGTTATAAGTGTATATCTAAAGTTTTTATTTATGCCCCATGTCATAGAACCCGCTAAAGTTTTTATAGAAAAATTGTAATACACATTCGTTAAGACTTTAAAACTAAACCTACGACGTTGTCGGCTCAAAGCGGAACACAAAACGACACAAAAACACACAAATGTCATTTAAGAATATTAAAGGACATAAAGAAAATCTCGCACGCATTCGCTTTATGGCAAATGAAGCAATTTTCAAAGCTATTCCGCTGATACGGTAAATTTCATTGAATTGTCTATGGCTGATGTGCGGTTGTGGCAAGCTGAAGAACGAACGCATATGTTTGTGCCATCGTGTATGCGATGAAGATGCGAAAAACGCGATTTTCAAAGAGAGAAAGCAACGAGTGGGAGACCATACAAATGCGTTTTTATATGAAAATGCAATCAAATAAAAAATTGAAATTTTCACAATGCTTAAGAGCGGCGGAAAATGGGAAAATATGAAAGGCAGTTCATATTAAATTCCACAGAACAGTTTTATCCAAACAAACTAAACTGGAAACAACAACTAACTTCCAGCAAATTTTGCACAACGCATGCACTTTCCCGCACAGCGAGTGTACCGGCGCCAAGAGTTCATTGGAAAGCCTCGAATATGAAGTTTTGTTGGCAGCGAAACGACAAAACAAAACCTCCGCCACCCACAACACATGCTCAAACATACAGAGCAGCAGCTTAGCAGCGCGCATGCGTTCTGCTGGCTGTTTTTCTTGCTCTCTGCCGCCGCTTGGGATTTGCTGTTTCATCCGCCTGCGACACACCTGCTTTTAAGGGTTGCTAAAAATGCATTGTGTTTGCTTTTACAGCTCGCTTGTGCGCTATTGTGAATGGTTCGCTGCGCTTTGTTTGCAGGTGAAATTCTGCCAACATTCCACGCTTGCCTCCACCCATGCAGTACTGGTGTCTCAAAAAATAAAGAAGACGTCAGCGCACTTCCGGTTGCCACTGACAATCACTGCTTTGGGATTTTGATTTGAAATTCCTGAAACAATTGACGACTACAATACAAACAACAAAAGCGACAAAGTGTCGGAATAACAGCGCCGTATTTATGTTTGGTAAATATGTATATATGCACATATGTATGGATGTATGTATTAACGCATTTCGAGCATGCAAAGCTTTCGCTTCACTTCACTTTGCTCTTCGGAACGCTAATAATTTAAGGGAAAATAAAATTATTGCAGAAATTAAAAAATATTAACAACAACAAGAAGAACAAACGACACTTTGATAAATTTCTTTTAGTGGTCGCTTCTGAGCACTTTTTCTAAAGATCACCTTAGTGATTTTTGACTTTAGCATGAGGCTTTTGACTAAAAATGCATTCTTCAATTATTAAGGAGTTTTCTTTGAAGGGTTCTTTGAGGTCTATATGTCGATAGTTTGGTCTAAAACAATACAAGCACGTGAAGTTCGGCTGAACTGAAGCTATAGTACCCTTCACAGGTGAATTTCATATACAGTAGTATAAAAGGATAAGATAATTTTATCTATCATGGAACCAACGTTAACACCAACAACTACGTCAGCCTCGAAAGAATAGTTCAGCGAATAAAGAGACAGCGGTCATGCCGTCCGAAATACTCCAGCTTTGAGAGTATTCGACGCAGTACCCGCCGAGGGAAGCAGAGAAAGAGGAAGACCTCCACTCTGTTGGAAAGACCAGGTCGAGATACTTGGCTTCGCTTGAAATCTCCAATTGGGATCAAACATCGAAATAAAGAAGACGAACATAAAAGAATAAAAAAATCTTTACCTTGATTTGGTCACGTTGTTCGGTCAGTTTGCATGATAGCTATACGCTATAATAGTCCTTGGATAATAACTCATGCAAAATATCGAGAAGGCACCTTGTCAAATACCAAAGTTTTTCATAGAAGCCATGGATTTGATCGATCAGTTTGTGTAGCAGCTATATGCTTTATTGGCTCCGACGAATAAGCTGCTTTTTTGGAATAAAATATATCAAACACTGAAGAACTATTCTCGTATTGTTCAGATTGGCTTAATATAGGATTTTCTCCTCCTCCCAAATTGTTATAACGGGTTACAAAAGCTTGGCGATACTGCTGCAATTTCACGTTCGATATTTGTACGAAGTTCATCAATTGTCGCTGGTTTTTTGGCGTACGGCGTCAAATCACACGACCAAGGCGGCCAATTGATTGGGCCATTTCATGAGATAACACGTTCACCAAACTTGGTTTTCAATAAATAGATTTTGACACTCTCTGCATGGCTAATGGTGCCGTCCTGTTGGAACCACATATTGTCCAAATCCACATCATCCAATTCGGGCCAAAAATATTCGGTTATCGTCTTGATCATCACGGAAGAAGTACGGCCCAATGACGCCGCCGGCCCACAAACCGCACCAAACCGTTTTTTTTGTTTTTGATGCATTGGGGACTCATTAAGTACGTGTGAATTGCTGTCTGACCAATAACGCTAAGGAATATTCTCGACACTACGGACACTTCTTTATCTCACTGGCACCGGATTGTCCCTGTGGATTCAAATTTTTTCACTAGACCCTGAATTTTTGATCTGACAGGACGATTATAACAACCATAAATTGGACGTAGTGCTCTTTAAGTTAAGGCCACTGACTCCGAATTTCGGTAATAAGTTTTAATAATTTCGATTCGTTGTTGGATCGTATATCTCTCCATGAAGAAATGACAAACCTTACTGAAGAGAGATGTCAAAAGAACAGGTAAAAATATGGCTGTCGTTTGCTGTCACATTCGGTCTACTTTTGTAGCGTCTCTATTGAAAAAACCCATTAGTTATTTCAGAAGCAAAGTTATGTCTAGGAATAACTTGATAGAAGAGAGTCATAAACCATATGAAAAGTTTATTAAAGTAAACTAGAGGAAAAAGAGCAAGAAACTGGAAAGAAGCTGAATCGAAATGATAAACAAATTTAAAGCTGCACAGTTTTTTTCGAAAGAATTAAACTCTAACTCGTTCCATAGCTTCGCAACCTCAAAACCTTCGCTCAAACTTATAAACAACCGTTACTACTGAACACGAAAGTGAAATAAAATTGCAAAAGTTGTGGCCGAAAGTAGGAAAATAAATCCCGAAACAGAGATGATGAAAAGTTTCGACCAAACCCCCAGGGAAAGAGACAAAGAACACACGGCGAACGCAGCGAAGCGCATTCGTGGGCGTAAAGCCAGTGAACACAACAAAAAGGAAATAAAAGCAAATAAAAATGAAATAAATGGCGGCGGTGGGTTTGTGGTGGCGCAGCAAGTGTCGCTTGGCTTGATCGTAAAGCAGGATTTAAAGGATACCATAAAATAAATCGACTCCATTCGCACCGTATTTGGGGATAACACACCGCAAACAACACGACGTAAGTGAATGTGAGTGTTTTCATAAAAATGCTTTTGGCTTTTGCTTTCCGCCGGCTTGCCAAGCTTTCATTGAACGAATCGGCAACGCGAGTGTGTTTGTGTGTGTGCATTTGTATTGTGTGCGAGTGTGTGGGCGCTGCTTGAATTTATTTGCAATTTCATTGTGTCCAATAATAACAGCAAACGCCAAGGCGCACATAATAAGAAGATTTCATGCGAAAATGCTTCGCTAAATGAAAAGATATTGGCCGAAAAGCGATTTTCATAAACCACTCAATGCGCATTTAAAGTAAACGAAAGGATAAGCTGCCCGCTCACCAGCTTACCAACGGGCAGGACGTCCGCCGGCAAGCACGGTGGATACAGTTACGTCGGTATGTGTGCGCTGAACTCATAAACTCGAATGTGTAAGTAAGTGGCTATCGAACGCTTGTGCGATTGTTTGTACAAACGAAGGAGCCGCTGAGGCAATTGGAGGCTATAGTTGTGGACTGGGGCAATACTTTGCGGGCAATAATGCAGTTGATAACCGATAACGGTTGCATAAAGCTGATGACATTTTCATTGCGACATGTTGAGTAGCTTCGCTTCGATTTTACAGCTTTTCTCGATACTGTGGCTTTGTTGCATGAGCAAAAAGATTGATTGTTGACATTAAATCGGTCTGCAGCCTGTCGAAGCTGAAGGAAAAAATTTTGTGGTAAATCGGAAACAAATTGAAAAATGGAAAAGATGAGTCGATAAGTGTTGGCAATGTTGCGGCAATACTTGGAAATCAAATTGAATTTTGATTACGGCACGTTGTGCAATAACGCTTGCCACACGGCGTTGCAAGTGTTCGGCTTTTTTGCATTTTTGTGCTGGTTTTGGACGATATTGAGTTCTCTGATGGTACTCTGATGGCGCCGCTTATGAACAATTTCATATTTGCTTTGTAAACTAATCAAAATTTCATTTGTGTCAATCTTTTTCCGTTTTTGCTGTTATTGTTGCGGCCAGCGCTCGATAGTGCCACTTACCGCAGCTGTAGCGCATTGTTGCCACGTTGGCGTTGTTGTTGTTGCAGCCACTTGCTTTGCATGCGCGTGCTTGTTTTGCCTGTTGTTGTTGTAATCGCGAAAATGTCATTGCATTTGTCATATGCTCTTCAAAATACCCTGTTCACCGTGTGGTTGTTGTTGCTGGTTATCGCGTACGCGATTTTATTGAAAGTTGTTAATTGAATTTGAATTTGAATGGATTTTTGATGTTTTGTGCGCGGTGAACGGAATTATTTGTGTTGTCTGATGTGCACATTTTCCTCACTCGCTTTGACATCAACATTTAATATTGTATTTGGGAAGCGGAAGCTGAGCGCGTTTGTAAGGGCAAACTAAATATTATGGCATCCCAAGGCAATTTTTGGGGCTTAATTTGTCCTCGTTGGTAGCTTTTTACACTTCTCAGGATTTCATAAGGAAAATTTTTTAGCTGTCTGGTCTAAGGACATACCAGTGACGCTCTCAAGATCGTGGAATAACATTTGAGTTTCGAAATTTCAGATCGCTAACACACTTAACTATACATGTTTTAGCTTTACGAGTTCTAAGGAGAAATTTAGATTTGGCAACCTCAGTGATGAAATCTGTTCACTCACAACTTTACCATTAAGTTTGATATCTTAATGGTGTACATATTCAGAACGTTTGGACATACAGGGTTTGGACTGAGTCGATTTACAATTCTTTAAAAACTTTCAAAATAGGCTCCTTCTGCATCGACGCAGTACTGGCAGCGCGATTTCCAAACATTGAAGGCGCCACGGAAGGCAACGACCTCTTCCCAGCACTCCAACAAGGCCTGGAGCCACGGAAAAACACCACTTCTTGCTAAAGCAATATTTGGGTAAGCCTGCTTGATCATATTAAACGCCTCTGTCGCAGATTGACCAAGTTTCACACAGAATTTAATCGGGTACCTCTGCTCTAACGAACGCTGCGTTTTCGGCTTACACCACTCACAGAAACACGTCGTGCGAAAATGTTTGTCTTGACTCTCCAGGTGCTTGGAGACAACTGACCAGCCGCTCGTTCGTTAGCTAAGAACGTCCTTTTCCGAATCCAGTCGGTATTTTTTCCGGACAAACCCTGTATAAGCGCTAATTGTGTTGCTTACAGTAACTTAAAATATTCATGTCGGCCAAAAAATGCAATTAAATCGCGAACATTTTTGCGCGATTATTTTTCAAAAATGTCACGGTAGAGAATACGCAGTTTGTCGATAGCCCAAGAAAATGTTCTTGTCGATTGGTCAGGAGAAGTTTTGTTTGATTGGTTTCTAAAACCCAATGTTGACCCAACACAATCACTTTTTAATCTTACCGCGGGTGGGATATTGAAAGATGTGTATAACGTCAGTCAGAAATTTTTTTATTTCCCCACCCGCGGTAAGATGAAAGATTAAACAGATAAGTTAATACCAATCCTAATGAAGCCTATAATAAATATATGAATCTTTATTCGACCCAAAACTAACTTATTTAATGATGATTACTTTAAAATATGCGAAAAACCGCCAAACAACGTACATTTTTGTCAAGAATATTGGCTAACATAAAAAATATATGACTCCTTATGGCGGAATGCACTACTATTTTGATAAATTGTTGGGACTGATAACTAAGCTGCGACTTTATGAACATATATTTCCACTTAGGCAAGTAATATTTAAACCGACTCTGAAGACCACTTCAACACTGCTGACTTTTTGACCACGAACCTATCAACTAGCATTGTTAGCTGCAGAGGAACACCTCAACTAAAAAAAAAAATAAACAAAAACAACAAAGGCGTAAAGCCAGCAGCTAGAACATAAATCAACAAAGCAAACAGCAAATTGGCAAATCTGGAGCGAATAATAAATGAAGTTGAAGTTCATGAAAAGGCAATAATGCGGCTAATGCCTTTGTGGCAGGACACGCCGTGGCCGTGGTCACAACACAAATTGAGAGGGTGCAAAGGCATTAAGCGCGCCCAGGCACACGCACACACCGACTGCGGCGTAAGAACATATGCGCGCTCGCTGGCAAATAAAGGAAGTGAAATAGCGCGAAATTGCAGCAGATAACCGAATAAATAGAAATGGCAGAGGGTGAAAATGATATCCGTCTGCGAGCAAACGCATGAATCTGCGGAAGGGAAGCGGCCAAACAGCAAATGAGCAGTGAAAAAATACAACAACAACGCTATTGTTTAGGGAAGTGTTTTGATTTGATGCTCTTCGTTGCGTTATTGTTGGTGTTATTGCCGCTGATGATGCGGTTTAATGGCGGTTAAGGGAATATTATGAACCTGTTGGGTTGCTCATCAAATGAGCCAGCAGATTGCGCCGTAAACACCACAAGCGAAGTGTGAATGCCAAATGTCAAGGTTGTTCCTGCCGCCGTTGCTCCGCTGCTAAGCCATAGAGACACACACACACACGTATGTACGCAAAGAATTTGATGTGGCAGCAGTTGTTATTGTAGTCGTCATAGCCCAGGGGTGTTCGATGGCGAAATATGCTTTTGTGGCTGACAGCAACTAAAATAAATGCAAGCTCTGTTCGGTAAGGGAGAAAAAACAACAAGAACATGAATTGTGTTGCTGTTAGTTGCTGTACTCTTTATGTTGCAACATTAATTGTGCATTATGAAAATGTGTTATTAAACACCTGTTATTATTATTGTGGCGCATAATTTATTGATTGCTCTTCTATTTCGTTTTGGGTGAGTTAATATTTGTTTGTTGTCTCAGCGAAATACACGCTTCGTTTGCATTCACTGGGGCATTAAAATTTTTTTGATTGTGTTATTGAACTAAGCAATTCCGCTATTCATTCAATAAAATCTTATTAACTAGTTTTATTACTATAGTTTATTGCGCGTCAACTAAATTTGTATAAAATCATCCTTAAATGAGAAATATGTGATATAATGAGTTGATGTGAAAACGTCAAACAAAGCTTTGACGAATTTCATTCATATTCAGCGGCAGGCCACATAATTTTAAGAAACACTTCGCCCTACTTATGGTAACACAGTCGGCCTACTGATCATCCATCTTGAGACCCAGCATTCATTATTGGGTAATATACGACCGAATAGACCATGTCCAGCAGGCAGTAAAGAAAATATCGCAGCCGTAGCTGAGAGTGACCTGAAATTGAAGCTCGTGATTTCGGCGACATTTGGTTTCAACAAGACGGCACCACTTCTCACACATCGCATCAATCAATAGATTTATTGAGAGAACTTTTCGGTGAGTGTTTCACGGTTTGAGCCGGTCGATTGGCTACCAAGATCGTGTGGTGAAACTTTTTCCAGTGGGTATATGTAAAGCCTAAAGTCCATGCGGATAATCCCGCTTCGATTCAGGCCTTGGAAAAAAACATGACGCGTGCATTTCGCCATTTGCCAGTCGAAATGCTCAAACGAGCCATCGATTATTGGACTCAAAGATTGGAACATCTGAAAAGTATCCGCGGCCAACATTTGAGAGAGATAATCTTCAAACAACAAATGCCAAAGAATGTTTTTTCAAATGATAACAAACGTTCTCCATTAAATTTGAAGTTTCTGTGTTCTTCTTCAAAAAAGTAGGGAACCTCGAATTACTATAGATCACCCTTTATGTGTTATATGGGAGTGGGGTCAATTCGTAGACTAAATTCACATATTTTCAGCATCAAAATATATTATTTTGAATATTGAATGTTCAAATTTGCAAACATATCTTACATATGGACTGCCATATATGTATGTATGTAGTAGTTATTTGGTATAATGTCAATCAGTGTTTGAAAATTCTGATATTAGATATATGGAGGCGTGAGCAAGTTTTCACTTGACTTCACTTATTTGAGGCACATCATGGCTTGCGCTGCCTTTTTTCTTTTTTTATAAAAAAATTTCAAAATATAGCGAATTTCTTCATTATTTTTACTCATTTTGGAACTGCTGTAACTTTTTTCAACTTTCAACTTTTAAAGTTTTTTGGTTAAATGAAGCTTTAAATCTCACCTTTCCAACCATATAGTGATGACATGACAGATATATGTACGACTTCAACGACATCTATTGACAAAATACGAAAATACTTTTTCGGCTACCCAATATATTAAACCGATTAAGGAGCGGGGCCCCGCTCACCTTTTAAAGGTTTTAAACCACAAGTGCTCCTTCCATAAAGTGATTTTTTATATCGAATTTCAGTATTCAATTGTATTTCAATTGCTGCTAAGTTATAGCTATTGATAGTTTTTCGATTAATGACTTTTAGTGGGAGTGGCAGATGGACCGGAGAGCATGTGTACCAAGTTTCATAGAGATATCTTAATTTTTCTGAAGTTACAGTTTCCAAGAAGGCTCGCTTAAATATAAATGTGAACACAGTTAACATCAGTGGGAGCATCTTCCTAATACCAAATAACAGACTTAAGGGGGGAGCCTGCTTTAGAGGCTTCAAAAAATCGATTTTTTTGAGGATTTTTTTGAGAAGGAAAGAAATAAATGATTAAAGCGGAATTTCTAGGGTTTCTAGTTATATATTCAAACATCATCCGCAAATTTTGCCCGATGTATCTCGCATATGCATTTACCGGACGGCGGGCAAGATACAGGTCGCAATTTCTATCTGAAACAAAAAATTCAAAGAGATTCATATTTGTTAATAACTTATGTTCTAGTTTAACTAATAAAATTCCAAAAATAGTGAAAATTCTTCAGTTTTTTTTAAATTGAAAAAAAAAGTGGTTTTTGACCAATGTTCAAACTTCACTTTGCCTCAATTCCATACAAAGTTTAGTTTTTTTCTATCCCATCCGCCAATTAAGAAAAATAGAAAAAATTAAAAACCGAAAAATCGCGTGTCGAAGTCTGCCCAAGCGCTCATATACCTGCCAGACGCTCGGCCACTACTTTCCTTCTAGCTTCGACAATATTTCGTATTACTATCTATAACTTTGGGGACATATTCTTAGATAATTTTTAAAGAGATTTAAGCAGAAAAAAAATAATTTTTTGAAGCTTCTAAATAAGGCTAACCCTTAAAGGTTGCCGGTTTCTCAAAAGTAATTTAAAGTAATATTTCGATTTCCTTTAAAGAAATCGGATACACCCATATTCAAAAATTGGTTTACCTATGACGTAAATCCAAAAGAATTCCATTCGGAACTGAACTATACCTCATTGGCAACCTAACTTCAAATTTTGCTTTCTAAATACCTTTTTCATTGATCGTCCTGTGAAAACCATAAAACAAATTTATAACAAATTCTGTGGGTAAATATATTATTTAATATTTTATGATATAATAAAAACAAACAAAATAAAAAAGTCTGCGGTTTTCATTGGCTTCAATACTTGACTTTAATTATGTATTATAAATGTGACATTCCTTTTGCACTTCTCAGCACGTGATACAAATGAAAGAGAGGCATTGAAAGCGACAAAAGAAATGCATTACAGGCGTTCAACAAAAGGTACCGTTGGAATTTTTTTGCGTATATCAACTCCAATTGTCAGAGTACGAATGCCAATAGTCGATATTTGTAATACACGGCCTCCAGTGCCTTAATGTGTAAGCATGTATGTACTTAAATACAAACGCAAATCTCAAACATGAAGTCATGTGAGGCAACTTTTCGATTAATTCGCCGAGCGTGTTCTATAATGCATTTGACCTGATTTGGTAAGACAGATACCCACTTACTTAGCGTTTGGCTTGCCGTTATTCGGGTCGCTCCGCCGCTTTAATGTGTTTTGCATGCTCATCATTTCATAATTTATTCATGAAGGGATGGATGAAGGACGATGGCAGGGCGGAATTCAGCGTCAAAACAACATTTATAATAGCCCTGCATAAAAAGTCAAAAATTGACAACAATAACAAAAACAAAAACGTGAAAAAAGGTACAGCGAAAAATCAATGTAAGTGGCGACGCACACCCTGAAAAGTATGCTTCTTGCTGCCACACACGCTCTAACAGAGAGGGAGGAAAGGCGCGAGGCAGTGAGCATGAAAATTTAAGCGTCTGATTTTTAACGCCTCTTTAGCTTTCAACGCCTCTAACTTGGCTGGTGGTTGCGCCCAGGCGACGTGCGCTTGGCGATTGGCAATTTGAACGGCTGCCGCACGCCATAAAGCAGGCAATGATTTGCCTATTTTCAACACAAACACACATACACACGTGCAGCTATATTTTCCATGTGACAGCCAAACGGAAGGGCATGTGAGAATAATAAAGTGTGGCAGGAAGTGTGAAAATATTGCAAGTAGTTGTGGCAAACAAACCCAAATGCGCCTAAATGCACGCTATGCAAAGCTCAATTGCTTAGCTAAAAAGCCTGCATATTTGTTTGTGGCTTGCTTTCGGCAATTTTCGTTTAGCATTTTTACTAGTCACACTGCAGGTGTGCATGCGTGTGTGTGTGCGAGCTTACTCGAGAGTGTTTGCTTGCTTGTGTGCGTGTGTGAGTGAACTTAATTTATTAAATTAAAAGTAAATGAATAGACCATTCACACGCACACCAACAAATTCCATGCATAAAAAGTGTGCAAGACCGAGACTGAGACACACACACATGCACACCCAATATTTGATGCTATTTCTCGCCATTCGACACGCTCGTAAAAGAATACATAAACAAGTCAAGGTCGCAAAAGCAGTTATGACCAGCCACATTCTTGTGGCAAACACGGAGTTTTGTATGTATGTGTGTACTGGTGTATGGAAAATATGAGCGATTTCGTTTATATTATGAATTTTTGCAAAAAAAAAAAAAAAAATGGGTGGAATAAAAAAATGTGTTTTCAGATTTGAACTTTTAAATTTTTCAACGTTTTTGAAATTGAAATGAATATTTTTAGCTTTTCAAATATTTTTTGTTTGCTCTTTTCTTTATATCTAGCACATACTTCGTATTTATTTGTAAAAGCGTACTTACCAACACACGCACACACTCATACACAAATCCTTCGCCTAGTTAAGCACACCCCCGAAATACCAGCTGGTTTAGTTTTTGCGGCAACAGACAAGCTTCACACATGAAGACAGATGGAGCGACATGGTCTCGACAAAACAACGAAACTCTCCAGAGACCAAACATCAGCGTTACAAGCAAAGTCACTTTGCACTTGCAGTTCCAAATACTTTTTTGGTGTGTTTTTTGTTGCTGTGCTGTATTTGCGCAGTTGTTTTTGTTGTAGAAGGCGTTGTTAAAGTCTTTTGTTTGGCGAAAAGTAAGTTTTGCTGTGCCGCTTAATTCCAACACATTCCTCTGATTCAAGCACTTCATTTTTGACTTCTTACTTGCGACTTCGTGAGGTTTGGTGAAAAGTATACTCAAGGAACTTGTCTAAGTTGTCAACAAAAGTGATTCGGATGCTGCTTCCGGTGAAGTTTACGGAAATGAGAGTGTGTGCCATAAAATATTGAAATGCAAAATAATAAAGAGGGTGTGATTAAGTTTTAAAGATTTACAATATTCGTTAAAGAATTTAAAACTATTGAAAACGAGCTCATAGCCCTTTGAGTTATAAAATAATTCTCTTAACCATATATGACTGAGTTAAAGATAAGAACCAACTCAAACCGTTTAGAACCATTTTCCTTACGAATCCTAACTTCAAAGCAACTCGAATACCAAATTCTTAAAGTATTTGGTTAAAATAGTCAAATTTACTTAAATTGCAACAGATTAGACTAAAAGTTTAGTATTTGTGTGAAAGTAAAGGGAGAATTTGTGAGTCTATTTCCGACATGCCTTCGTCAAGATTTCATTGTAAACATACCAGATATATCTTACCGGATCCCCACCTTTTATTAAGCACATTTTGGGATGGCCTTCAGCTCCTTCAGCGATTTTGGTTTTATCTCTTCGATCGACTAAAATCGATTTCCGCGCAGCTGCAATATCAGTTTAAGGAACAAGAAAAAATCACACGGAGCCAAATCTGGTGAATACGGTGGTTGATCAATGGTATTCATTGTGTTTTTGGCTTTAAATTCGGTCACCATCGTGGCTCGATGCGATGTGCATTATCATCTATAAATCCATGAATTTTTCTTCCAAATTCCGACAGTTTTTGACGGATAGTCTCACGCAAACGCCTCAATATGACCAAATAGAATTTACGAACTTAGTAACCATCTGTCCGAAACAAATTCATGATGCACCAAACCACGAATATCGAAAAAAATAAGCATCATCTTGATTTTTGAGCAGCTTTGGAATGGTTTTCTTGGTTTCGGCTCATTTTTTCCATTCAATCCGATGATTGTTGACTTGCTTTTTGAAAAAACTCCAGTTTTATCAGGACAAGTCGAGCAAGAACGCGTTTCATACTAAAAATATCCACTAAAATTATTCGAACGGACTAGTGAGAGATGTCGAGCTCTCTTGCCATCTTTTTAACACTTGTCTGACAATTTTCAAGCACCATACCCTTCACTTTTTTAATATTTTCATCAGTTGAAGAGGTCGAAGGTCTTCCAGAGTTAGGTCTTTAACGATATCTCGACCGTCTTTGAAGGCTTTGTGCCACTCGTAGGCTTTTTTTACTATAACGAATCACCTTAAGCCTTTTTTAACATTTGCTACGATTCCCCACACGATATTAAGGTTAGAAATACAAAATTTGGGACAATTATTTATTTTATCCATTGTAAAAATCGCAGCGCACTACTGAAGTGTACCGGCTTAAGTAGCTGCTGTAAACAAACAAGTTGACTTAGTAATTAAAGACAGTCCTACAAACTTAGAAAAATACATTTTTTTAAATATCATTTACCCGTGGAATTTCACCATGAACTCGTTTGAAAATACTTGCATGCATGTAAATATGATTAATTATGGTTTGCCCTTAACAATAGATTTCGCTTTTTCAATCAGCGCTTTGTCACCGCTATCGATACTAAAATTTCATATATATAAATTTTGTCCCTACATGATGGGTAAGCTATTCTGAACTCTGGCTGGTGTTAGATTCTGATTTCGGAGAATCAAGATCAAGATCAAGATCGGAGAATCAATCTTAATGTCTAATCCCGTAGTTCCTTGTAGTATGATTCTAATATTAACTTGGATATTGCATTACTATGTTCAGTGTACCCGATCCAAAATCAAATTATAGTTCTGGATGAAATAGTATTGAAAACAGGATCGGAGAAGGCAGAAGAATATACAGAATCTATCAATAGGGACTAACGTTGTTCCTGTTGGAAGAGTCTTTAATATGCCCTAACTGAATAGTATTGAAAAATATGATTTGATGGTTGGGATATTATTGTTAGTTATATCATAGAGAGAGTCCAGGACAATTATTCTTATATCACAACTTGGTTTTTATAAATACATATGTAGTGAGTTCACAGGGATGTTGGGCAACGTATTTATAGTTATTTCCTTAAATACTTTAAACATCGAATTAGAGAACCGATAGAAATTTTTAAAAGCAATAGAGTTTCAATACGCTCAAAGATGCCTATTATTAGCAGCTGAAGAGATCGACCTTCGGAAATATAGAGAACGTTCGACATAAAAACTAAAAGATGTTATACAATTCGGCCAAGAACTGACAACTCGGCAGCATTCCTCTAAATTACTACAATGATTTTTGCTCCCCTAAAATATCAAATTCAAAAAAATTTTCTGTGTTGAAAAACTCATGTATTCCCTTGTCATCAAGCTTAAGAGGGTTTAAATAACATTTTACAGCAATCCTCTTATACATTAAATTCTTTCGAACCCTACTAACACTTGTCTCATAGAAATATGTCCACTCTTGACATGATTCCTGTTTCCTTCACAGAAATTTCGAAATCAACATGAGACATGCAAATATGCAGAAATATATGTATGTATATATGGATGTTTCATGTAAAGGATTGTCTCACTTTTGACGGTATCTAATAGCTGTAACAGTGTGCTTTGCTGAGGAAGAATCTAGAGTTTGAGAAGTTTAAGAAGTGAAGCGTCACTTACCTTTGTGCGCTTGTCGAGCTGCCGCTTTCTGCGCAATAAGTGCTCATCCTTTGATTCCTTTGATTGTACTTGCTACACATATCAATTGTACATATACACAGTAATCAACACATATATATATACTCGTATATATATATATATATATATATTCATACAAGTCAAGATATAATTGCTTGCTTCCTAGGTTGTGTGTTCGATTCGAAGGCTTACAAATTATTGCCCAACCTCTTGCTCCGATGTAACTATCTGCTACATATACATAGCTACTATATATACATGTATGTATATATATATAGATGTAAAGTATGTGCATATGTATGCAAATTTATGTTCAAGTGTGTCGGTGGTCAGCAGTGTTTATACAAAATATTGATTGAGCGACGACTCGAAGTGGTTGGGTTTATGAATATTATGTGGTTAGGCGAATTTGCATGCAGCCGTCTAAGTGTATGTGTGTGCATGTGTGGGCGCGTTTGTTTGTGCAAACTATGTCGCTACAAGTGTGGTGATTATTTATTGTAAAATATGTTGCGGTAGTTGCTGCGTTGGTCATGTTGAAGCCGGTAATTGATCTTGATTAAAGTTGTGTTTTCTCAGCTTGTTCAACAACGGCGCTGTGTGCCACTTACACATGTACATATGTGCGTGTGTGCGAGCCGACATATGTTCGTTACATGTTATGTACGCACTCATGTATTTACGTTTGATTATTGGCGCATTAGTCCACCTGCATAGCTCTCATTCCGGACATTCCTTAACTGACCAATTTAACTGACTTCTCCAGAAATTTAATTTGATTAGAAATTTGAATGAAATTATTGTTTAAATTTTTGCAGGTTTGGTTTCAAAACCGGCGCGCCAAGTGGAAGAAGCGCAAGAAGACCACAAATGTCTTCCGCACGCCGGGCGCGCTGCTGCCATCGCACGGACTGCCGCCCTTCGGCGCCAACATCACCAACATTGCCATGGGCGAGGGCCTCTGCGGTACCGGCATGTTCGGCGGCGATCGCTGGGGCGTGGGCGTAAATCCGATGACTGCAGGTGAGTTCTTCCAACATACAAATAGCTAAAGACCGTAGAAAAGTAGATTAATAGAGGAATTGCAGATAATTTAGTTAAACGTAAATTAAATTTAAATTGAAGCTGTAAATTTGCTGCTGTGCGAGTAGAAATCTGTCTTGAATACCTATAAACTACAGCTTCTAATAGTCAATCTATCGAAGAACTAACTCGCTTATTCTTTTCTTTTTCTCCTTTTCTCTTATTTATGCTTTTGTAACAAAATTCATCCTCTAAATACTAATCTCCTGCAAATATTACCGTAACAAATCGAAGGTTTTGGTCAACTAAATCAATCTTCGCCGCTCTCATCTACAATAAATAGTGGTCTTAATTCGGGTATTAACATTGGTTCCGCAATGGGTGCCGGCAGCTATCAGCATTATGGACTAAACGCTTTAGGTATGTGTATATGGCAATAAACCTTAACAAGCTGTAGAAGCTTTAGATATTAATTATTTAAATTTCAACTAAAATTTCTTAACTAACAATTTGTAGTTTGCAATATATTTTCATTTTATAAAAAAGCAATTTTTGTAGAATTAATTTTTATTTAGAATTTTAGATATAATTAGAATTATAATGTAAAACTAACAACTCTTGATAATACTATTCTAACATAATAAATTTCTTAAAAATGAATATTTGTAAAGAATTTGTAAAGAAAACTTAAAAACTTGTGTTTCTGTTTTAAAATTTTCAGAAATTTTTGATGGTTTTAAGTCACCAGATTTATTGTTCATCCTCCTCAAATATAATTAATACCTTCTAAAGAAAATAGTAATACTCTCCTTATCAAGGGGGCTTTGTCCACTTCCACGCGCTTTTTTAGTGATATTTTTGAAGACTCGTCTTATTTAATAAATATATATAATATGTATTTAAATAATTTAATGTGCTCTAAAGATCAGCGATTCGTTGTAAAAGATCGACCTCACATTCTTGAAGATTTTTCTAAACTAAAAGAACATTAGAGCATTCCATTTTTTTTATAAAATCGCGTATGCGGGGAATACTCTATGAATCATTCTGAACAACTTTGCCTAAGAGATTATAGGTCCAAAGCACGCTTCGAGCCAGATTTTCCGTTAATACTGCAAGAAATATCGCACAAGCCGTCACTTTTTTAAAACCGTGGTATAATGATGCTGATCTATCATGGTAAAAAACAAGAAACACAACCTCTGGCACAATTCGGGTCATATAGGCTAGTCAAAAAAGTCTTTTTGTATTTCTAATCAAGCTTAAACTTATTTTGATTTTATATTTATAATGAACGCTTGGATCATAATCTTTTTCGCACATTATTGTCGTATTTGATCCACTCTTCGTCTCCTGTTACCATTCGCTTCAGAAATGATTCGATTTCATTTCTTTTCAGCAAAGAATCACAGGTGTTAACTCGGTCCATTAAATTTCAAAGACAATTCATATGGTATCCAAGCATTGAGCTTCTTTTTGTAGCCACCCTTTTTCAAATGGTTCAAAACCTTTTGATAATGAATCTAATGTTCCTTAGCGATGTCATGGCTGCTTGTGTGATGCTCCAGGTCAATCTTTTCCATAATTTCATCGACTTTTTAAATGATAGGCCGACCAGAGCGAGGTGCATCTTTCACATCGTCTCCGTGAACTTTCAAATTTCATTGGTGGCTTTCGTGGCATTCTTTCCTTTTTATACAAAAATTTCAAAATATAGCGAATTTCTTCATTATTTTCACTCATTTTGAGCAGTTGTAACTTTTTTTCAACTTTTTGGTTAAATTAAGCTTAAAATCTCACCTTTCCAACAGTATATGGTATAATGCACTGTGAATGGTAGCACTGGTATAGAACGAAAATACGAAAATACTTTTTCGACTACCCTATATTATCATTTTCGGTATATTTTAGACCTTTTCTTTTAAGTTGTCAAACTTATATGGAAAAGTGTGAGGTAGAAATATCCAAGTACTTTCTTCTTCATTGTGCAGCTTTTGCATAATTGAGATTGAAACATCTCGATTGTCTTACCTTCGGCGAAACTGACATTAATCTTCACCACAAATTTGTCGGTCGATCAAAAGACCCTCCCATATATTATATAGGAGTTTTAGGTGCCACAATAGATCTAAGCTGTTTAAGTGATCTCTCTATTATAATCGACATCTTAAACTACCGTAAGCTGAACCTTTTCTCTTAATCTACTTTCAACAATCAAATAACTATTAATCGTTTTTTCGAGTTTGTAAAGTCTTAAACTTCGTTTAAAGTACAGGTTGACACCGACCACAGATCATTTTTTTTCCAAGTTTAACGGTGGAACTACATTAGTCAGTATATTATTATTTCTTCGATTAAGAAAATAGCAATAATGCGACTAACCAGTTTGTTTGCCTGCAGAGAATATGATTCAAAGTCCTGTAGCGAATCTGTGGATCGAATGGATCTTCGGCATTCCAATAGTGTGATTATTTAAGACACTGGATGTATGATTTCCTTATAACATTCTATAATGCTTTGCACCATAATACATTTCCTTATGTTGAGGTCTGGTGTTAGCTCGTTGTAGGAAATTTTTAAGTGGCGACTGAGTACAGCAGCAGTCGCACCAATGATAATGCCTTCACCTCCTGAACGTGAATTTTATCAAGCGGGATGTTTAGATATCTATAGGGATAAGGCTCTCTTACTCATAAAACTCATAAAAGGAAACTTTGACTGGTTCACCTGCGTCTTTTATCGGAGTGTGAAGGTAAATTTAAAGAGGTGAGAAATTCATTAATATGCTGATCTAAGCAAGATGTTCATCAACCGAGATAATCGGTGGTACTTGGTGTAACGGTTCTTGCTTTACTAAATTGTTGTGTTGTAGTTTCGTGTAGCTAAAACTGCTAAGATGTCGACCATTTTTTCTCAACAGTGGAGGCAAGGCTACTAAATAATTCATAGACCTCGCCTTATAGAAACAAAAATTGGTGGAGATTATGTCTTATGGTTGTTGAAACCACCAACTCTCCAAATACTTGTGTAATGGCGCCAAATTCGAAGTCATAGACTCGTTAACAATCCGGCTGCATTCCGGTTTCAAAATCCGACTGTCGAGGGCATAATTTATCATAACTATTTTACTACTTTACCGATTTCTGCCAGGAAATTAATGTTTTCCCTCACTCATAGTGAGCAATCAAATGACATATTGATCATTGGTGGACGTATTGTTAATTTTGTGTTTACTCAATTGATGAAATTGTGTGCTCGTCGCCTCCTTTCTGCCATTGTGCTGGTCTCCACAAGGCCACAAATTTTCCATTCATCACTTTAATCGTTTCTAATAAACTTATCTGAAAGAAAAATAAATAAAAAAAATGCAAATCGGCGATGTCGCAAAGTATCATACTGTTGTTGTTGTATTCGCAGCAAAACACAACTCTTCTATTGAATTTTTTCACAAATTAACAAATTTGACAAATCTTTTGTAAGTAAACCAGTTTCCAGAGAATTGATTAGACACGATTTTACGCATTTTGATTTGCTCCAAAAATCGATGAAAAATAATTTCAACAGACTTATTTTTTCCACCAGTGATGAATTCGATTATTTGCCTTTACAATTAGCAACAATTTTCTGTTGACAAAATGGAAAAATGGAAGGGTGCAAACAATGCTCCCGACATTGCCCGAACTGTTGTAGGCTTAGGTGACACATACACATAGACACTTGTGTTTGTTTAGTAGCTTGGCGACAGTTTGGTTGCAGTTTGCTTTCACATTCCAGCGCTAATTGAAAATTTGGAGACGAGTTCATGATTTTCCTATGCTTGTAGAGTATTTTCCTTTGAATTGCGTATTTATTCTTTTATTTCTTTGTATATTTTGAGAAGACGCAGCACAAGCGTGAAAATGTCCCTGTTTGCATAAGAAATTCTCGATTAACTCTTTTGTTCGCATTTCAGGTGATTCGATGATGTATCAGCACACGGTTGGTGGCGTTAGCTGCGGCGCCAGCGGCTCGCCCACCACGACCACGCCTCCGAACATCAATTCGTGCTCATCGGTCACACCGCCACTGTCGAATCAGCCGAACGCGGGGCCAAACGACATGAATGGCGACCAAATGGTGTGTATAATAGGGGATGAATGTTGTGCTCGAGGTGAATTTGGTGAGTTTTAGTCGAGCAGTCACGCAAATGTCCTTTTTTTGCTGCAAGTAAAAGATATTTGCTCCATAAGTGTCTGCAGGACATTTGCATTTTGAAAGGTTTGTGCATCGACTAAACTCACCACCTTCAACATGACATTCTTAATTTCACATCGCTAACTTTTAAACTCTTCCTTCACAGGGTGGTCCACCACATCATCAGCAACAACCAACAACGCCGCAACAGCAACAACAGCAGCAGCAGCAACAGCAACAAGCCCACCAACAAAATCACCACCATCAACAACCACCACCACAACAACAACAGCAGCAGCAGCAACAACAACCCCAGCCACAACATCAAGAACATACGGCAAATAATGGTGGCTCACACATGGTGCCACATTGCCACCAATCCATGCAATCGCCATCAGATGGCGGCAATGTCGGCGAAGAAGATGTCTGGCGAGGACACAGTATAGCCGCCTTGCGGCGTCGCGCTTCCGAACTAAATGCCACATCGGCGATTCCATCGTATTTGCATCACGCGGCCGCCGCCCACAACAATTACGAACATCACAATTCGGTCTACTGAAATTTGTTGAAGAGCTTTGAAAGCTTTTCGGATTACGGCTTCCCCAGTTGTGGGAATCATGAGTTCTAGCATGTGACCAAAGCGGATGCTGATGGCAATGGTGGCATGGCGCAAAGGTGGTGATATTAAAAAACAACACGGTTGAGGATGGCGCTTGCGTGTAAGAATAGAAGAAAGGTGAAACGCACAGCAGTTTGGCAGCCACTGGGCGCGCAACAGAGTACAGTGGCTGTAAGGACTGTGGTGAAGTTATATTTTTTGTTGAAAAGTTTACACAGAGCCTAGCAAAGAACCGAACGAAGTATACGTAAAAAGTGAACTGCAAGCATAATGCAAATTTAAAATTAAGATTTAAAAACAAAAAAACTTGTATGCACTGCATTATGACTTAAATTGTTTGTATGTAAGTACTAGATTAGAATATATACACAGATACGAAAATATATTGAAATTGTGAAAAGACGGAAGCAGCAGAGGTATTGACCAAAACTTAACTGAAACAGTGAAATTTTTATTTTGTTGTTTTGTATTTCAAAGAGACAAGCTTTTTTTAACTGCGAAAGTCAGTAATTTTTCGCACACACTGTATACCTTTGAAAGTCTTTTTATTGAACTGTAAAAATTATGTTGCTTAAAAACATTTAATTCCTGTAATAGCTGAAAATTTTCTACATACAATGCCAGTATCATATATACAGTGACGCAAGAGTTTAATCGCTAAAATTTTTATTCCAACATTTAAAATTAAAAATAAAACTTTTCAAAGCTAAAAAGTTAGATAGGAAAATAAGCAAATATATTTTACGAAATCCTTTTTCAATTCGACGCTACGCCCGTGTAAACTTCTGAGTCACTGTATCAGCGGTCAGTTTCGATTATTGAAACTAAAAATTTGTTGCAAATAATATTAAAAAATAAAGTGTACATAAAAATTTGGGTTTTCTTTAAAAGTGTCATACTGTACTTAAGCATATACTTAACGAATTAAAAAACGCAATTAAAGACTATAAAATGTAAAAGAACAAATGTATACGAAATGAAGAGCAGTGAACGAGTAATTATAAATTATCAAATTAAAGTTAAACTTAGTGACTATATTTACATATATCTATATACATGTTCCCAAGTAAGTTATTACATAATTAGGTGCTAAGTAAATGTTAATTAAATTCAAATATAAATAAAAAATCACAACAAAAAGCCGAGCAAAACAAAAAATGCTTCTGAAAAGAGACAAGCATATACATATGTATACTAAACACAAAGCTACACGACTATACACGAAGTATACGAAGAGAATGTTATTAAATGTCAACATAATATGAGCTTCTGAAATTTTTTTTGAGAAATTTTGAAAAAATAACAGTAAACTGGAAATAACAAAATCGACTTTTTATGGCTATTGGATCAAAGTCGTTCTTTCGACAGGTGAAGTTCTAAGAAAGTAATTTCTCCTTTATTATTCGAAGTTAGTCTCCAAATTCGAAAAAATTCGATGTTGAGCTTATTGAGAAAGTATTATTAAATATCTATAGTTAGTAACCGTAAACAAGAAAAAATATGGGCATTATTTACGCCTCTTATCATTTCAATGCTGTATAATATTGTTCGGTCAGGATTATATGACTGATATTATAGGTTTTCAAGTCCATTCAGTATTTGATTATATTATGTAATTTGATTACATATATTAACTGCGCTATATAGGAAAATTTAATTTTTAATTTTTTACAAACATTCGACTTTGATCACACACATACATAGATACATTAACTGTATTATAAGTTTGAGCGACAAATGATTTACACAAATTAAATGAGAGGATAAAGTGCATTCTGCTCAGATTTTTACATTTTTGGTCACTATATATAATAATACTTCTTAGAATAAGCAAGTCGAAATTTCGAATTTCGAAGAAAAGTAATTCGAATTGGATAGCTTCGAAAAACGAAAAGAATAATTTTTTCCTTAGTAACTGTAACTAATAAACTTTTTTCTAATAAGTCACATTTCTAATTTCGAACAAAATATATATTTTGAATCAAGCTAACTTCGAAAAACGACAGAAAATTACTTTTTATCCTTTCTGAGTAACTATAACTAATAAACTTTTTCCCAAAAAATTAAATTTCGAATTTCGAAAAAAATACATATTTCGAATTTCGCTAACTTTGAAAAACGAAAGAAAAATATTTTTTTATAATTTTTAGTACTTATAACCAACAAACTTTTTCCAATAAGTTAGACTTCGAATTAAAAAAAAATGTTCAAATTCCGAAAAAAATATCGAACTTCAAAAAACGTAAAAATACTTAACTGCAGCTGTTGGAAATATTGTTAGGGTCCAATAGCCCGCCGAGTATTTTACAGCGCAATGTATCCTATAATTTTGTCAGAATTTTGGTGTCATTCGGCCTTGGA
Organism: Bactrocera neohumeralis; assembly: GCF_024586455.1. Classification (NCBI taxonomy): domain Eukaryota; kingdom Metazoa; phylum Arthropoda; class Insecta; order Diptera; family Tephritidae; genus Bactrocera; species Bactrocera neohumeralis. The sequence continues at coordinate 3,975,169 of NC_065921.1, read as the reverse complement.
AAAATTACAGTTATTTGCTTGTGAATGTACAATAACTAATTTTATCCAAACTCTGCTTCCTTTTGTGCAATAACATTTTAAATTAATTTAATTAAACCTTTCTGTCCTCCACACACTTTGTAAGGATAAATATGCAAGAAAAATTAACGACAACAAATAAGTTGATGTTGCCTAGACAAAGCAGCCAATATTCGATATTTCACACACGAACACACATTCTTACAAATGTTTGTCTTTGTGAACATTTTAAATTGATGGATCTACTATTTGCCTATAAATATAAAAGCTTCGACTTAGATGTAAATAAATGCTGCACAGTGGGACGAGAGTGTGCTTTCGGCGAGCGTAAGAAAGTTGGGATGTGTGTGTTGATTAAGTGATCGGAAAATTGTTTATATTTGTTTTATGTTGAGATATTTGATTGATTAAACTAAAGAAATTAGAAGGCAACATAAAATGAATATTTTTCGTAGAAAGAAAGTGTAGAATGTTAGAAATTTTTTTGCGGCAGATCAGAATTTTCACTGCTTTCGATATCTGTAAACAACAGTATTGCCAAAAATTTAAATTTTTAGTTTTTACAACAAAAATGGTTATTACATAATTATTTTAGTATAAAGCATTTCCTTGATGCTTTTCGAAATTGAGTATTTTATCTTTTTTATATCGAAAATTTGTCTCAGATTTTTATATTTTGATTAATTAGTTTGTGTTTTTCATTTCTTCTTCTCCTATCCACCCACATGACAAGTTATTCCATTACGACACCTAAAATTCTAACGACCGCAGATGTACACTTTCCCACTGTGCTTCAGTTCTCTTAAAGAATAAGAGCAAAAAAAAGTTAAAGCAAAACCGCATTAAGAGATACATACATACATGTGCTAATCGGAGGGAGATAATATTGTAATAGGCTTTAATGCATACGTATACTTTAATATTTAAGATAGCTACGGATAAATGTAAACTCTATACAATAACTAAATATTGCATTGCTGCTTAAATTAGAACAAAAACAAAAAACCATAAACAATTATTAAATTAAATGAATGAAAAATAATAGCATATGTATAACAGTAATGTGTGAGGAGAATTAAGAATATGTACTTGTAAATAAATAAATGCGTACTTATGGATTAATAATTAAAATTGTTTCTTTTATTGTGTATGCAATTGAGCACTTGATACAATTAAGAAAATTATCTAATCGAATTTATCTCTCAACTATGACTGAGTTACGTTCATTATGAATGAAATTTGAAGGATAAGTGCTAGAACCATAAAGAACGATTTGTTAACAGTATTGATCCGATATTTACGCTCTCAGAGCATCCTGTACAGGATATAATATATTGTCTATTGCTTGTAATACTGAAAACTTAATGAAATGGATATAGATCGAGAGTGATAAAATGGGAGAATTAGTGTGACATTCACACTTGTGTCAATAGTGTTTCCGACAATCAGAAATTATAATCTAAAAGTGATCAAAGCGATTCATATTATCCAAGTTCCACATGCGGAGTTTAAAGATCACCTTACCTCTCCCTAAATCACATATATAATAAGCTTCGTTCACCATACAACCAATCTAAAATCACTAAAATGAGAAAAAAACTGTTTTCTGAACTTTTTATAGACATTTTAAATTATAAAAAAATAAACAAATGTTTTTTACAGATTTTTTTATATTTTAATAATATTAGTTTACGGCCATACATTTATTTTGTGACTGTGATAAAAGAGTCTGTTTCTAGCTAATTTTGTGTTGCTAAAACCGAAAATGATAGTAAAAATTTCGTGAGATTTTTTTGTGTTGTAGGGAAGGGCTGAAGGAGTCAAACCATCATCGTCATGATACAAAATTTATGAACTTAAATTCGTAATCAGGACATCCTAAATACCCCACAGACCTTTGAGCACATCAGTCGCAATTTTTTTTTCAGATTTGTTGAGTAGTGTAAAATAATAACCGGAATACCTTTTTCGGTGTCGAGCTCCAGAAAGATGTTTCGCTGTGAGGAATATTTTTCGACTTAAAGCTATCTCAAATCCAAAAACAAAAAAAGACATTATTACTATAGATTATTAGAAGTTGTTTGGTGTTTGCGGGATTTAAAAAAAAAAAACGTATTTTCTGACAAAAATTACACTTCAGAGTAGTTTAAAAATTTGAAATTATCATCAAAAACATTATGCCTTTGATCAATTTCTAACCATATATCTAAGAGCATCATGTGAAAACTTCCAGCCGATTCGGAGAAGTGGCCACATTTGGGCTGTAGGGCGGCTGCGGAAGCGTTGGGATGCCGGCCTTGGTGAATTAGCTGCAGTGGTGAGTCGGGGCGTTGTCGTGGTGCAACTTTCAATCGGCTGCGATGTTTTGTCGCTTAAGTATCTTGGCGTTGACATTTTCTTGGTGGACGACGCCTTTAATGTCAAAAATGTCGTCTTCACTTTGGATTTGTTCATTTTTCCTTTTTTGGGCGAGGAGACGGCGGCGTGTGTCACTCGGAAGAATGCCTCTCGTCCAACTTTTTTAAGCAAGCTTATTTGCCGAGAAATTTTGTACAGTTACCCGCACCCAAAAAGTGTAAGTTTCATCGAAACTTATCATTTCAGCTGGATAAGAGCTGCTCCGGATATTTGTCTTTAAATTCTTTGATGAAGCAAACAAAGTCTTAAGGAAACATCTCATATTTGTTGTTGAACTCATGAATTAGAATTCTTCAAGCATCTCAGTATGAATAATTATAAAATTAACGAACGGTATAAAAGTATATTCAACCGAAAGCAACTAGTCATAGTCACTCGTGAAGGTCCTGGATTTATAGGGCAGCATTATTTATGGTGATTGATCTGGCTTGGGAATTCTCTTAACTTCTAATATGTTTTAATTTCAAAGGCGCTGGTGCGATTAATGTAGAGTCATTATCTTCAGTTATTCGGTATCTTAAGTGAGTCGAGGGTTACATTCCGTTGTGTATGAATTTGTGAATGTTTATTAATATTTAAATTATTAATTGTTTATTTATTATTTAATTTAATATTATTTAAATTCATATAGTAGCAGCTGGTAGTTGCTTCTCCAAACTGCTGCGCTTCATTCTAAGAATAACTTCAAATAAATGAAATTTTCTGCCGGCCTCAAGAAGTCTCCGAAGTATTGATTCATGTGTAAATAAACACATTTTCATAGTAAATTAAATGAGCATAGGTATGTGTTCTACGCTCTTGTTCTTGTTCTTGCATATTGAAATCCCTCATAAATATTACCTAAGCAATTGCATTTCCAATCGAAGTCAATCATTCAATCCGAAATTCCACATATTGTACTCGAATTCAATTGAGAGCATCGACATAAAGTTTTATCTTTTTGTATATATATATATATGTATATGCAGCATGCTGAAAATTGCAGTATAAACAACACGTATGCAAATTATATACACAATTGTGTGCATGTGTTTATTTGTATTTTTAGAAAAAAAAACGTCTCAGAGTCATATCTGCATATTAGTATATCATGGTACATTAGATGCGTATGCGAAAGGTGGAGAGAAAGTCCGGGGCACGCAGTATGACATGCTCGAATTCTAGAAATGACAATTTCCCATCACCGTCCACGTCCGCCTCCTCCATTACCTTATCGGCAATCTGTTGATGCTCCTCTGGACTCAGCTCGTTCCTCGTCATGGTGGTGAGGCAAGACATGAGGTCGCCGTGACCAATGAAGCCATCCTGATCAAAATCTGTTGAGGCAACCAGAGAATGGAATTGAACGAACAAACAGGTTAAATTGTGCTCAGTTAAATGTGAAGCTATACATGCACCTACTTATGTATGTGTGTGTGCCTAGATATATGTTTGTACATGTGTGTGTGCGTGTTTGTTCAGGAGTGGAGTTAAGTAGTGAGGAGCTTAACAGCCGAGCAGGACGTGCATGCAAATGCCAATGTGAGACAACAAGCAACGACACAGACACGTATATACATACAGACATACATACATACATACAGATATGCATACATACATGCATACATACAAACTTACATACTTATGTGTGTCTAATTTTCAATACAAAGCATGAATGTGTGTGTGTATGCGATTTGGTGCGTGATAGCACAAGGTGATGTTGATAGTATGCATGTGTTTGTGCGTGTTGCGCACAGCTATGTAGGTCTCATAGCGGCTCATCGACCTGTGGGGTATTGGTAGCCAAAGTAATTTGCTCTGCTGCATGAGTGCCGTGCCGCACAGGCGGAAAGTGGCAGATTGAAGCTGCAACGTCGTTTTCATTAAAATTTTCTTCATTTCTTGCCCCTATAATGCATTACAATTTGTAGTGATTACCTGCAGCAATGAAATTTTATTGCACTCAGTCCTCGCACCAACATCGTTGACCCCCATATACATATATATATATATATATATATATATATATGTGTGTGTAAGCATGAAGTGTAGTCTACATTTAGGCGCATGTCATTGCATCCATTCGTCGTTCGGGTATGTCTTAGGGAAGTTTATTCAATTTTATTTAATTGCATTACCGCATAAAGTGCATATTTTATAAGACTCTAATATCTTATGGAGAAATACAAACAAATGAGCTTATGTACATATAATTACATATAGAGTTATATACATACATATATGAATGCCTATTATATATGATCTAAAATAAGCACAGACATTTTCGAAATGCACGACATCACATTGAGGAAATCGAATTATTTTCGCAATAAATTACAAAGACACTTGGAAGTTTTCATGCCCTTCAAGTACACAAGCTGCATTCTCTTGCTTAGACAATTTAAAAATATGAATTTAATTACTTGTTTGGTAATTCTAAATCCTGACATGTGCATTTTTGAACTGATCCTGATGTCACTAGTTAGCGATTAGTCGAAATAAAGTGAGGTTATATGTTAAAAGTACTTAAAATCGAGACTTTAAAATATATATTTAAGTGATTTTAAATTTTTTGTTTATTTTATAGTGATAGTGTCGCATTTCTGGCCTTGATGGTATCAACTTGACATGCTTATTTGGTTCAGGGTTCGGATAAAGTGCACTTTGCGGTTTCTGAATTGTGGCATTCTAGAATATAATTACTTTTTTGGTTATTCTTAATCCTTACATATGCATTTTTTAACTGGCCTGGATGTCACTAGTTTCCGACTAGTCGAAATAATGTGAATTTTTTTTTTAATTTACTTAAAATCTAAAATTGTTTGGTAATTCTAAATCCTGACATGTGCATTTTTAACTGGTCCTTATGTCACTTGTTTCGAACTAGTCAAAATTAAGTAAAATGGTATGTTAAATGTAATTAAAATCGAAAATCTAAAATAGATATTTACGTGAATTTAGAATTTTTAATATTTTGTATATGGATAATGACGCATTTCTGGCTTGGGGTATCAATTTGCCATGGTTCAGGGTTCGGATAAAGTCAACTTTCTGGTTTCTGAACTGTGATAACCTAGAATATAATTTTCGTTAAATACAATTTCTGCAACATGGCAGTTATGAAAGCGTTTTCAACGTCCATATTAAAGCATAATTATCACTGATTACTAAGTTTGTTTATTGAGCTGACTCTTCAATATTTCTTTTTTTTTTATTGGCAAATGAAGACTAACCTAAATATGAAATACATGATATGAATACACCTTTTAAGCAAAATGCAGGAAGGAATCCAACACGTGTACAATGAATTTATCAACGGGTAGCCGCTTTCACCAATCACCATTACATTTGAGATAATATGCAACAAAATACAACAAGAAATTAATTTGGCGTTGACAAAGGAATTACTGATTTTGCCGATGCAAACTCAGAAAAGATACATACATATATGTATATACGTAAGTAAAAAGTGCATTTAAAAGACTTTCAAAATCGACGCAAATATGAGAGCGAATATATTTTTCAAACACCTACACACAAACGTAGACACGCAGACACCAAAATAATAAAATTTATTATTATTAATATTGACCGTATGAACATTCAAACCTACAAATATACACAGGGAAATATGCATTCGAGCTTTAAACTTGCCTTCAGCCTAAGCTGTTATGCCTTAGTCTGCCGGCATTATCGATGTGTGAGTTGTCGACTTTGATTTCCATTTAATTGTGGCTTTTGTTCGATAAGTCCGTAAAAAGGTTTGACTGTGCTTTGCTGCATATTGTTTTAGGCGTTTAATATTAAAAATGCATAGATTCTGTCGGCATTTATTTACGGTGTGATTACAAGAGGAAATTGAAAATTCCAATTCCACTTATACATAGATACCATCAGTGCATAAGCAGATTAAAACTAAACAAAAACAAATCCCAAACTGATTGCTTTTAGCAAGCTGCATAAATAATTTGTTGTTTCCGATTTGCTAAATGCTTCAATGAAATTTCGATGGCGAAGGAGCTGCGTGAGAGGCAATGAGAGTAAGTAAAGTAGAGTTGAGCTAAAATGCATGGAATGGGAGGTTTACAAAAATTTTTAGTGACTAGCGGGTGTTATTGTATTAAATATAAATGCTTTATATAAAACAAATTTATCTCAGTAACAAGAAAAGAGATTTTTATGATTACAATTGTTGTCGCTTTCGGAATTTTAACTTTTTGGAAACTATTAGTAAAGAACACCTCATCAAGAGTTAAATTAACATAAAATTTAATGTGTTTTGAATTCAGGTTTTTGTTGGTTATTTCGTTCATGTATTCTAAGCACTTTAGATTTGCTTAAATGAGAGCGAGCGGTGGATCCTAGTCAAAGACACAGGCAGTTTTCTGAATATTACTTAAAAGGCACAGATGGAAAAAGTACTGGTATAAATAATTTTTACACCAAAAATGGGAGTAAAAAAATATTGATTGAACTTCATATGCACAATTCCAGGTCACAGAAACATTTTCGGCAACGAAACTAAGTAACCGGAACGGAACCGGATTTTTCACCGGTCAGCACTTTCAACCGGCACCATGCCTCACAAATAGTTCAAGAATATTTTCTGCCGCTACCAACACTACATACCATACCCACAACCATATCAATAAAGAAAACATAGACTAATTTCGGTATTTAACCTTTTTAAAGAGTTCAAACACATTTCTCTTTTTTCCAATATTTACAAACTGTTCATTTTGTTGCGCTTTTTCTCGAACACTCCCAAAACTTGTTAACCTCAAATAGTTCATTTTAAATTTGTAACAAAAAATCTGCAAACACTTTTTAAAAGCAAAAGACTAACACAAATCTATGCTAAAACTAAGTAACTATTTAATCTTTAAAATCTCTGAAATATGCAAAACACAACTTTGTTGCACGGCACAAATATGTTGCCACACGCTCCGGAATGCAGTTGTGCGTTTGGATAACTTTTGTTTTCGAATTCACTTGCACTTTGTTTTGCAATGAAATATTTATTCTAGCGACACAGATTGTCTTATGAATTTGCAACGCAACTAGTATATTTTTCATTCCAATTCAACTCACTACAACAACACTTGCTCCAGAATATACATGGAAAGCAAAAAAAAGACACTGAAAAAGAAGCGACTGCACTTGTTACAAAAGATATTATTTTTTTTTATAGTCCTCAGAATGACCAACTGAATGGTCATAACTGAATATATGCAAGAGCACAAATGTTATGGGCACAGCTGCATGTCATGCCACACTGTGCTACATTTTTAAACTGATTTTTTCATTGAGTTATAAAATTAATAAGAAATAAAGAATTTTTCCGAAAATAGTCAAATTTCAACCGTTAACATCTTTTAAACGGTTGGGTTTACGAAAAAATCATAAGAGACCATTCAATTTCCTACAAAACCTAATTAACAAGATATTTTTTCAAGTAGTTGGAAGCGAGATATAAATTTTTCTATCTGATAATAAGAAAAAATAGAAAACCGTTAGGCGGAGGACCTTCCCGTTACAATTAAAAACTCATATTTGGAGAGGCTTTCTTAGAGGTGTCTAGGAACCTATTTTTGCGAGTACCAATTGAAAAAAAAAAATTTTTTTTGAATCACCCTAATATACATTTGTATGTACATACTCGTATACTAAATCGGATCAATCCAGCATTCATCATTCAACAACCAACTTTATATACTTATCATACATCTTTATTGTTAAATGTGAAGTGTCAAAATTCATATTTTTAATTAAAGTATATTGTATTGAAAAATATAAAAGTATTTTTTCTTGCCCCTGTGTAAACATGATTTTTTTTGTGAAGTATCCGCTCCATGGAACCCGTTTTCAGTCGATCGAAGAGATAAAACAAAATTCGCTGAAAGAGCTGAAGGCCATTTCAAAAACCACGATAATGCGCTATCATGTTCTAGTATGGTTGTAACTGACTTTTAGGCTAAACACGAAATGAGAGTCATCGCTCAGAAACCGTATTCGCCAGATTGCCTTCATGTGACTTTTACCCGTTTTGGAAACTGAAAAATCCGCTTTGGGGCGCCATTTAAGATTTAAGTCATTCGCTGAAGGCCATCCCAGCTGAGGCTTATGACAAGTATATGGGAAATCGCGGTAAACATTAATATGGTTTTATTGTGTCAAAAGCCTATTTTGAAACCGATAATAAAGACATGAAAATGTTGTTCTTTTATGTCACTCCTATAAATTTGATCTAATGGTGTGACTAATGGTATATATAACGGTGCTAAGTCTTAGAGCTAAGTCACATAGCTCAGAAAATCTATGTTGAAAGAAAAGGCAAATCATTTGTGGTAAAAAAAGAGTAAAGAATGAGATTAGCTATATTTTTTATATACACTTGTGACAGATTTGAGACTGGAGCAGCTTTCTTAGAACAGAAGTCATCACTTTATTTTAATATGACAATAAAAATCTAAGCTGACTCCGGTTACGTAAGCTCTACAATTTTTTTTACAATAAAATTATACATGATTTTGGCTTCTAAGCTGAATCCGATTTCGTTCCGGTTATGTAAACACTACAATTTCGAACGCTCATTTTGTTCATCATACGCCATGACGAACGTGCTCTACTAGATAAAGAGAAATTGCTTTGCATTCTCGCTCCTATATTGGTTAGGAAGCTAAATTCTACGTATTTAGTAGAAAAATTGTGTTGCATGGTCTTGCTCAGTTGAAGCATATGCAGAATATCCTTGAACTCAGACAAAAGGGAAATTGCTTATACCAGCATGTATATATGTACATGTGAATGTGTGTAGATGTGTTTGTGCATGCGTATATATGTTATAAACAATTCCACAATTGCAATCATAAATGTGTGTTTCTGTTTATTACAAAGCATCACACACAGAAAAAAGAAATTAGAGCGGTAAATATTAGTGCTGGTCGTGATTGTGATAAAGTTGCCGCACGAAAGACGCAACTAAAACAGCAACACAAAAATAAAGCAAAGAAATAACGGTGAATTGTGACTTTCAAACAAAGCGCATTCAAATGTCAAAAACACTCATTCTCGGAAAAACATATAGCGCGCATGTGTGTGTGTGTGTGTGTGTGAGGCGGACTGCCAAAATCTGACGCGTCGCGCCCACTTGACTGCACAGCGTGTGAGGTAAGCAAGTAGTGGTGACCAAATTTTAGACAAAAAATGCAAATGACAATAAACAGCGCGACTCAAAAGCTCACACACGCACACATGTATGTAGATGTATTTAAAAAAGCGCAAGCATATCTGTGTAAGCGATAGACAATGGCCACAAGCACGGTCGAACACAAATATGGCGGTTAAGCCAAATACGCCAAAATGGCAACTACAACAACAGCAACAATCTTCTTTGTTGTCCACAATTCGCTGCCACACACACACATACACATACGCTGGCAAGCAAGCACAAAAGCATTAACCATTAGCGCAACAAAGCCACAAACGTAAACAATAAACAACAATGCAACAACAACAACAACAACAACAACGACAACAGCAGCACACAAAAGACGCGCGCAATTTCACGTACTCACCGTAAATTTTGAAGGCATAAAAAACTTTAATGTCCCTCGGCGCCTGCTCGCTGAACACGGACAATGCGTCCAGGAAATCTTCGAAGGATAAATTGCCTTGGCCATCGCGCGAGAAGGCCTCACAGATGCGCCGCCGGAAGGGGTTCTCGCGCAGTTCGGGCATCTTCTCAATGCACTCGCACGGCACCTTGACACTGGACGCCTGGCCCTCCGTCATTTGGCGTGGCACCAAATCCGGACGCAGCTCGCGAAAACGCTTGTGAACGCTATGACAAAAGGAAGGCGCAAAAAACGAAAAGAAAGCGTATGTAAGGATTAGTTAGCGGATATTTATACACCACAATAAACATTCCGATTTTGGCAACATTCCGTTAGTCCACAGCACTGCGTTTCAGGCGAATAGTTTTCGTGTTGTCGTCTTTAATGTGTTGGTGCGGCGTTGCCCTCGCCACTCGGTCGTCGCCTACGCAATCGATAAGCATGCCACGGCTAAAGACCATAATGATGGCATGTTCGGGAATGTAAGCGATACTTCTGGCACGGAAACGTAAATGCATGCAAAATGTTGCACATAAAAACGCACGAACAACAAAGCGCACAAGGAGAATGTGCACAACAAAGGAGTTGTTCGTAATGTTGCAAGGCACACAATGAAGCGCAACGACAACAATGGCGAATGTGAAAATTATGAGCGCAGTTCGCTGTCAATGGCTGAGGTCAGTGTGAAATTATCCTTACCGAGTAATAGAAGGAGTTGCAAGTAAGCGGCCAAGGCTGCAAGCGGCCACAACATTTTAGAAGTGTTCTTTTTAAATTTAACGCTGACAGTTTATGGACGACGTGCGGTGGCGTCTTGCAGGCAGTTACATATGTAGATGCCATTTACGGCACTGAATCATAAAGAAGAATAATGCCCAAAATCTATGAGTTTTCTCTGAAGATTTTGTGATAATTAGACCAAGGTCTAAGAATGCACAGTTCTTGAAACTCTTAACTGAATTTGATGTCTTAATTTGGTGTGGAGTAGTGGAGCACCGGACAACTTATCTGCAATCTTGTTCCCGTTTTTCTTTCAAAACTAATAGGAGAATAGTAATCTCCACCAACCGGTACCGGATTTTAATTCTGTCTTCATGAAGACATTCAGTTGAGGTCCTTATATAACGACGAAAAACTTTTAGTTAAGCCACCATAAGGAATACCCAGTTTCTTACACTAAGAGGCCAATTGTGTAATACTCTGACCTTAACTAAGCCCTAAGAATTGACTATTTCGGAAAATATTCCGTTTGGATATCAGTCTAACCTATAATTCGGAGAGAAAAACTTAGCCGCAAGTTCTCTCTACTACTACTATTGTAGATGATCTCGTTGCCAAGAGCATCCTAAAATTATGGAGGAATACTTCTCCAGCCTCCTGGTGAAAGTAGTAGAAAGCAGTGAAAGTATAACACCAGGAGATGGTGAACCCGGTTCCCCAATTGATGACGATGGAGCGAACGTTCTAATGGTTGACCATATGAAGTGCGAATAGCAATTACCAGACTGAAGAACGACAAAGCAGTGGGACCGATGGATTGCCGGCCGAGCTATTCAAATACGGTGGCAAAGGACTGATAAGGAGCATGCATCACCTTCTTTGCAGAAAATGTTCGGACGAAAGAATGCCAAATGACTGGAATTTAAGTGATCCACAAAAAGGGAGACCCCACAATCTGTGCCATCTACCATGGGATAAGCCTCCTCAACATCATATATAAGGTGTCGAGCATACTGTGTGAAAAATTAAAACCACCAAACAAACGAACTGATTGACCCTTATCAATGTGGCTTTAGGTCTGGAAAATCTTGGAAAAGTCCCGTGAAAAAAAGGATCGACATACATACACCACCTGTTCGTCAATTTCAAAACTGCTTTTGACAGGAGCTGAGAGATTAGGTGGAGATGGACCTGGCACCAAATTGCGAGAAAAATAAACGACTGGCGCGCTGTTGTTAACTTGGCTATAACCGCATAACGGTGTCTACGTCATTAAAGAAGAAGAAGTTCTCCCTATAGACTTCTTTTTGCTAAGTTAGGGCAAAAATTTGACTTGAATTAACATCTACGTGGGCAATAACTTCGCTTCATATCTCGGCCAGAAGTGTCTTGGGACTTCATTTCTACTGGGTGCCAGGTCACAAATTCATTGAGAGTAACGAGATAGTGGACGAGATTGCTAAGAGTTACATATGTATGACTGTTATCCGAATACGTGACCGACATTGGTATAATGTCTAAACGACGATTTGGAAAGCAGCATAACGAGGTATGAAAAACTAGATGAAACGATTTATCGGAGTACAAAACTGCAAAAGTATGTGTAAAGAGGTACATCAAAAATACGCAAAGTTCCTACTGGCAGTCGATAAAACAGACCGAAACTGAGAAACATGATTAGAATTTTCACTGGTTAGTCTGGTGGCATCGCCTACAGAATGAGACTAAAAGATCAAGAAGACTGCGGAATTGTCAAGAACAACGTACTAGGGAAACAACGAATCATCTCGTATGCGCTCGGCTCGCACTGGCACGACAACTCTTCAAGCGCTCCTCATGGATCACGTAACGGCACTCTATCTGGTTTCGCTAAGGATAAAAACTGGTCTATCCGTGGCTCATTAGCCTATCAGACTAATTTAACCTATTAACTCAGCTACTTTAAAATGGTTTCCCCCTTCTTCGTCCCTTGTAGCAGACGCACAAAGACCTGGTGTTGTTCTTATATGGACCACTTTTCAAAGTTTGATTTTTAAAACCCGTGCCCTAGTCACTAGTTGATACTATATTGGGTAACTAGACGCCTGATCTAGATAGTTACTTGAGTTTATTGGATGCCTCATGGCATCATCTCACTCAATGATTCCACTATAAAAATTATAACACTAGTTAATGTAGAATCTCAAAGACAGCGTCATCGTCAAGAAGTTTGAAATCGGTTTCAAAAGAACTCTGCACAGGTTTTCATAATTGACAGTTGGAGGTATTGACTGAATCGTCACCACTCGGGATTAAGATTGCGCCTTCCAGTAACTTCCACTTTCTCCGTCACCTATTGAGGTAAGTACAAGCTTTCAATAAAAGTGAGAAGCTAACCTCAGCTATTTCAGCAATGACCTTTTCTCCAACTTTTTCTTCAAAATCAAGCAAACTCACCGTAAAATTTCCTTCCGCGTAAAAAATGTGCAGTCCTTCGGGTTCCAGTGAGCAAGCAGATATTGAAAAGTAGAAGTTAAATATACAGTTTTCTCTTTCTATTGTTTATTATCAATTTCAGAGAGTTGCACCTGGTAGTCATCCAATTGTTGTTCTGTGAATGTGGCAACTTTATTACCCATAGTGTCTTTTTATTGTCTCCGATTTCAATGTGTGTGGGTGTGTGTGTGTAGTAAACTCAGCCGTTAGAAAAACAAAATCTCGAAACTCACAACTATCGCTCAGTCCAATTTTAACTTTCTACGCTGACTTCCACTGTCTGACTGAATGGTAAAAGTTTCTAAACATTTTTCCAAACTCAGCATTTTTCCACGCGCGTGAACTCTTCAGCAAACGAGCGACTGTTGTCTGTTGGCTGCTCCACTTCCTGGTGTTGTCCTGTCAGGGCACGGCCCGGCACCTTCACACTTTGCATGGCATTCGGTTTTCATGTTATTTATGCTCTTTTTTTAGCTCAGCAGGCACATGTAAATTAATTAAGGAGTGCCCTGCTGCCGGGCTGTGGTGTGTAAGTCTGTGAATGTGTTCTTTTTTTAGGTTAGCTTTAGCAAATGTGTATTGTACCCTACATTCAGTCAGTAATTGAAAAAGCAAAACTGTTTTGTGTTGATCCCACTTAGTAGCGGTGAAAGTTTGCTCGTCGAAATGGGAAAACAAGCTTGAAGGTCGGTATCTTTTGCTATTTTTTTACAATCAGTATTCACACATTTTGATATTAATAAATGAATAGTAATTTAAAGGGTACTAAAAATTCGTGTTGAACGTAAGTGTGAAATATTTTACTGATTTCTTATGAAAAGCGAATTTACTTCGCTTGCATTTTTGTTTAAGGGTGCGCCCAGACGCTACCAGTCAGTCGTTTCTTATTGACAACCGCATCACCGCGAACATTCATTTCAAGAGCACGGTGGTTCAAAACGCAGTTACTTTTTTTAAGGAGCAGAATGAAAAAAATATTTGAAGTCCGGCTGTGTCATTAACTATATTCGTAAGGTTCCAATAGGGAAAGGTACTGTTATTGTATCATTTTCAGTAGAAACTCTTCATTGGAAGCGTCAGGATAATCATATATGTCGAACTTTGAGTCTGAACAAGTGCTTTTGCAGGGAGTTCTTTTCATTACTCTAAGAAGAAGAAAACTTAGCCAAAAGTAGTTGGAATTTGGTGAAAGTTTATGGAGAACTTGCTCTAACTGAGTGATTTTGGCTTGGAAGACGAAAAACTACCTGGGCAAGTTAATTCAATGTCATATAAATTCAAGCCGAGACGTTGAAAAGCAATTTTTCATGCCAGAAATGCTCTTTCCACACTACAGGATGATGAAAAATGGATCCATTACAACCCTAAACGCAAAGAAATCATATGTGAAACCTAGTTAACCAGCCAAATCAACGGCAATACCGGTTATCCATGACCAAGGGGAACGCTATAACTGATAACAACTCATCGAATTGTAGTGATGGATTGCCGAGAAACGTCCGTAGTTTGCGACTAGACGCGAGACAATAATTTTCGATCATGACAAGACTTTAAGACTTTTTTTGAAAAGAGTGGCTGCGTAGTTTAATCTCACCTGCCTAAAAACCAGACCTTACCACATCTAACTCTTGTCGATGCCGAACGCCCTTACTGTAATTCCTTCAAAAATTGAATTCATTAATTCTTGGCCGTCGAAACAGCGAAGTACTTTCGGGACGAAATCCACAAAATTACCATTATTGAAGTCGAAAGTGAGCTCAGAACTATGATGAGTTTAAATGCCATGCCTAAGGATAAAAACACATCGACGATGTCTATTATGGATGGAAGGTTAAGTGACTTCTTCTTCTTTATTGGCGTAGACAACGCTTATGCGGTTAAAGCCCAGTTTACAACAGTACGCCAGTCGTTCTTCCTTTTCGCTGTTTAGCGCCAATTGGAGATTACTAGTGTAACCACGCCCTTCTCCACCTTGTATTTCCAACGGAGTTGAGATCTTCCTCTGCTTCCCTCGGCGGGTACTACGTTGAATACTTTCAGAGCTGGAGTGTTTTCGTCCATTCGGACAACATGACCTAGCACCTTCTGCGTTGGATTTCAAGACTGACATTTTGGTTGAAATTACCTACGACTTCGAAGCTGTGATTGGCAACAGAGATATGGGAGTCAAGTCGCGAGTGCGACGACTATTTGTTCGATAACAGGATATGTAGTATTTCGTCTTGGCCCCTCTCACTTTCAGACCCATTTGCTTCGCTTCCTTATTCAGTCTGGAGAAATCAGAACTAACGGCGCGGTTGTTGAGGCTAATGATACGCCCGCAGCAGTATACTGTTATAGAAGATGGAACTTTCTCTTTTTAGTTCTGCAGCTCGAATTATTTTCTCCAAGATTAGATTAATAAAGTCGCACGACCTACCGACCTTATTTATCCCATCTGATAGGAAGATTGTGGCGACTTTTTGCTCGGTTTTTATCAGAGTTATCAGGGGTTTTGTGACACACAGCCTAAAACTTTCACATATGTAGCTGGACTGATAGATCGCTTCTGAGTTGTCGTGAGCTTATATATACACTTCCACAAACTTTTCAGCACTAACTCAAGGAATTTAAACCTATCTTTATAGCATATTTTATATGAATAGGATATTGAAATGCAGTTGAAATAGACATATGTATACATAGTATATATGCAAGAAAGTCTTCAATTTGAGGCTGAGTGCATTTTTTAATTTAACACTGCATTTATTACGAAGAATATATTAACAAAAAAAGAGATGTATTTACATTTTTATATTTACATTCCGGAGCGTTAATGTTATGCTGTACTTCCTTTTCAAGGCTTTTACCGACTCTTTCGCCTTGTAAGCACACACACATGCGCCAAGACAAACAAGCTGGCCATCACGAACTGCTATCCATAAATAAGTTGAGGGCTTGAGACGTCTGTTTAATGTATTTACACAAGTGACTATCAGGCTTTGGATCCAGGTCGACCAGCGTGACTTTGGTAAGGAAGGTTCTTTTATAGCGCGGCAAAACGACGCAATGCCTCGGCAGCGCAGTCGCTGTTGTCATTTCACTGAAAGAAACGAGCAAAAAAAAAGTGAATTAAATATGTCATTAATTACGCGGTGGCAGCTGCATACGATTATCATTCTACTTACGGCGAACGTGGATGCGCGAGCTCTGTATTGTGCGTGGATATTTCCTGAAACGCCACCATTACCGAGCAGTCAAGCGCTGTGGCGCCCA
Organism: Bactrocera neohumeralis; assembly: GCF_024586455.1. Classification (NCBI taxonomy): domain Eukaryota; kingdom Metazoa; phylum Arthropoda; class Insecta; order Diptera; family Tephritidae; genus Bactrocera; species Bactrocera neohumeralis. Next base: position 3,958,688 of record NC_065921.1, on the reverse strand, counting down.
GCATGTATGCTTCCACGGGCTGCAATGCATCGCCAATTTGTTGTTGGCACGAATGCTGCAACAAGGCTTTTAAGGCGTTGTATGATTTTTCCGATTTACGCGCATAACCGGCCGCATGCAGAGCGGGCATGTGGTGCTGCGGAATGCGAGCGCGGCGAAGTTGTAGAGAACGGAAGATGGATTGAGTGAGAAATGCGATAAAAATGTCACTTGAAAGCAAAAGGAAGTATTGACGACACTCTTAAATATAACTTAAACAAAGGCGACGGCAGCCAGCCAACAACCGTCCACTGACCACCGACCGCGAGAAGACGAAGCTGACAAGCCATCCAAACAAACGCGGACTGCGCGAAAGCGCCGAATAAGCTGACTGTACTGACAATTACTTCCCGGCACACACATGTACAAGGGAAGCCTGTGCCAGCATTTGTTTTGTTTGCTCGTGGTGGCCTCAGAGTCGTGGCGGCTTTTCATTTCCCATTACCTTGGCCGGCATCCAAGTGGAAATTACTAGCTGCACACTTTTCGGCCAACCACTTGAGTGGCAGTTTGCCGTTTTGCGACCAACTCAGGTAAACAAGTGCGCTTTGTTGGGGTATGACCATCCTAAAAGCAAATATGGATTTTATATCCTGAGTAGGGTGTACGTCCCGAAAAGGAACATCGGAGACCATAAAACATGTATATACTTGTATAAGACGAGTTGGGTTGATTCAGCCATGTCCGTCTGTCCGTCTGTCCGTCAGTCTGTCTGTATAAACCAAAACTAGTTTCTCAGTGTTTGCTCATCTTTCCTCTTTTTCTTCTTCAGCGACCTCTTCCGGGCATTAGAAAAAGGCCTGGTGCCACCAAAACATTCTGACCTGCCGGTCGTTCGTTAGCTAGGAACACCCTCTATCGAATCCAGTCGGTGCGCGCTCGCTCCGAGGTACAGTCGCGGCAAAAGAAAATCAGTTCTATTACCTTCCGGACAAACTCTGTAATTGTATAAGGGTCTTCTACGTTCCAGAGGTTGTAAATTGGTAGGTTGATAGGTTGTAAATTGGTCTGTTAGGTAGCCTTAAAGAAATTCCCTACACTTTGGGCTAACAGCGGGTATTCGACATCACAAAGGATTGGGAAGCTAAAGGAGCCGGTGACTTTTGGTTTATTTCTATTCTCTTTACAGAGAGGTCATGCCCCTAATGCCGACCTGTATGCTTGTGTAACTTAACTGTTAAACTGTCCACATACAATGTCGCATTTTAATTTTTATTTATATTTTCGTCTCTTATTCGGCAAGCGTTGTCGGTTTTATTGTTGGACTTCATTTCGGTGGCATTTTTAATTTTATTTTGCTTTTCGCCTTTCCCACATTGTTTTTATTTCTTGGTTTGCAACTCGTTCTGTGTAAATCCTCACCGGTTAGCCATGTTGTGGCTCGTCTTCCTCGACGCGGCCCTCGACCAAACACACACAACAAAAGCACATTTAAATAAAGTAAGTCACACACACACAGCCCTACACTTGCATACACTTAAAGTGAAGGTTTCCTCACCTTGGCCAACAATTGCAGATGCAAAATTTTTTGCAGCACACAATTTGCCGGTAAGCACAGCGTTTCCACTTCGGTGATTTGTGCTTGCGAAGTTGTCTCCAGTGCAACAGTGTCAGTCCTTGTCGTCGTCTTGGTCCGTGGACGGGGCGGAGTCGGCGCGCCTCTAGAAGCCACTCGTGCTGCCGGCTCCGTCGCCCCTCGGGCACTATCCGTTAGATGTGCTGGCATCACGCTACTTTCTTCCGTCGTCCTCCACATCTCGTCCGCTCTTTGTTTCTCCTCTGCCATGGCGCTTTGTTCTGACGCCGCGCTTAAGTGCGGCTGACCAGAAGCAGCTTTGGCCACTTCAACAATGTCAGCGGGTTCGTCGTTGGTTGCAACGCTGCTGCTGCTACCTTCGCCACCGCCGGCGCCGTCGCTGCTGTTGTCGTTGGCCGTGTAGTCCCTCAGCAGGCACGCCACCACCAAATCTTTTAAAAGCTCTATTTGCCTGTTGTTGGACATTTTTCGCCATTTTTCGGCATTTTTCACATTTTATTGCCGTTTTTTCATTTTTGTCAACGTTGTTGTTATTGTTGCAGAATTGCAGTTTTCATTGCAATGTCATGTTATGTTATGGATGTGGCACGTTGACGACCAGCGCCGGTCCAGTGCGCGAAAAGGTGTCGTCATTCCATCGAGGGCAGCACCGGATGTTGCACGAGTGGGCGGGGGGTCGCGTGTGAAGTGCATGTTGTATACATATATACAAACGAAAAGAGTGTGTAGAAGTGTACAAAAGCGAAAAATGTTGTAAAATATTTATTTACAGTAGAGAGGAAAAATGGTTGAATAAATAAATGAATTGTTTAGTTTGTGTTATTTATTGAATTTTTTCTGGGACACAGTGCCGAGTGAGCGTAAATGGAAAAAGTGGAGGACCTAACCAAAGTGGTCAACGGAATGTGTGTGTGTGTGTGCAGTCGGTCCATTGTGGGCGCACTCAACTGCAAATGTAATTGTGCAGCCATGGTTGTCCCATTTATTTGCAGCTTAAATACGAAAAAAGACCAAAAATGTGTCGATGTGCGTCAAAATGTGTGCAGCGAGTAAAAATATATTGCTCTGATTGATGGCGTTTCGCACATTTTAGCGGAAAAAATAAAAAGCCTCGAACTTTTTTGACTTTAAGATATAAAAATTCCTCAACTTCTAACTATTTTCGAACAAACTTTCAGAAACCCAAAGGCCTAGAAAGTGGGAAGTATAAAAATCATTATGAAGAAAGGGAAAAAAGCGTAACTGGGAACTCAAGAGTAAGTATGTTTTAAACTAATTGTTAAGTTTTTGATCTATGGCCCTTAAAATCGCGAGATTACTCTGAAACATGTTCACCTAATTGACAGGGAAGAAAACACACTGAACTCATTTCATTCACTTTTAACTCCAGACTACTTATTATCAGGAACAAAACCGATATTTTTGATAAAGAGTCAGTGATAAGAACTGACTTGGGAAGATAAAATCCTCTACTAATCATCTTTATACAAGAAAGACCAAACTGTCTGTCTGTATTGCCAAGTGAAAAAATAATTACACCAAGTCCACACCAAAATGTGCCCATTTTTGAACTTTAATATGATACTGTCGAGATTATTTACTACTTTTTGTTTGCTAAAGCCACTATCCAATTTTGTAGTGTTTGATGCGCAAACCTGGTGATATCCATCCTTTCCCATAGACGGATTTAATAATCTGAATCTTCGATCGAATTACGCAATATGGCGTTAGAAAATAACAATTCGTCCAAAAAAATTCTTTCATATAGTTTTGAGATTGCTTGACCCAGTATTCGAAGATGTTTGCCAGCAAAAGAGGAAATACTCCATATTTAACAGTTGTGTTTTGATAAAAACGAAACCGCAAGCCAGTTGGCTGAACATATGAGTAATAACACTCTCTTCCATTAAAACCACCGCGACCATATTCACAAACTGGACGAAGGAGTACAGACTTAACTTTAATATTGCAGTCGATGGCGTTAAAATTCCAACTGTCAATATCTTTAAGGTGTAAGCGTCGCTAGCAGGCAGCACATGGGGAAAAGACAAAGAAACGTTGTTGGCAACATATAAGGCAATTGGCCGACCGGTCTACTACGCTGCACCCTAATGGTCGCCTGGATGTAGTTAAATGAAGACGAGGAGGCTTCAGGTGTGTCAAAAACTGCACTCCGGATTATAACGGGATGCCTCTTGATGTCTTCTATCGAATATTTACACAATGTGCCTCCTCTCCAAGCAGTTTCTGGTGGGGCGTTTTCGTAGAAATCATCTCTACAGTCACCTACTTGAAACGCAACCGCTTCATGTGCATCAAGAGATCTTTCCTCAACTACTTCGACGACGCAACTAACTTCATACATGCACTGACCGCCATTCACAGTGGAGCCATAAACACCTTAATCGACTCCCTCTTAGTGAATGGCGTACTTGGAGTCAAACCACCACCCATTGCAGACGGCGACCTTGAGTTGCCGCGAGAATCTAGAATCTTCTTGCGCACCTTTGTTTTGGATACTGTAGCAGGTTGAACTCCTACTTATACAGAATCGATTCCGACATATAAAATACATATATGTCCATCATGCGCATTACTTTAACCACCAATTTGCATTCCCAGCTAACCTTACACATCTGACACCCCTCTCCTATGGTCCGAACCCTTCGAAACGGCACGTTTCCTGGGCTTACCGTTGGATGACCTCGATGACAACTTAACTGAACCTTACCATCCTAACGGGCTAGATAACAATTATTTGGATTGCTTAGATCGTTAATCGAGTAGCCACCTGGGCGAAAGACAAAAACCGATTTCACAGTTATAATCTCAATGTACTAAGTTAATTTGGTTGTTCGAAAATGCTATACAAATATGGTTCAGCCTATCATATATATATTTAAAAAAGGTTAACAAAATTAATGGGTTTTGTGCTGCTCAAACCGGCATCACCAATATTAGATGATTGTTTTTAACTTTGGTTTATCAAAGGGTACTTAAAGCTTATCGCTGTACCATTCGCAACACTCAACCATCTTTAGACCAAGCATTCATTATGGGATAATATTCGACCGAAAGGACCATGTCCAACACGCAGTGAAGAAAACAAAGCAGCCGTAGCTGAGAGTGTACACGAAGACCGTGGAGAATCGTTTCGGCGCCGTTCGCAGCGACTCGGACTGACGTATGGAACGAGTTGGCGCATTTTAAGTCTTTCCCAAGCGACAGCGCTTCGCTCTATGAGCTCTTGAAAAGTTCCAAGAAGATCCGACGTTTTTGAGCCAAATTTTGTTCAGCGATAAGATCTATTTATGGCTCAATAGATATGTAAGCAAGCAAAATTGCCGCATTTGGGACGAACAGCAACCTGAAAGGATTCAAGAGCTGTCATTTTATCCAGAAAAAAACAACGGTTTGATGTGGTTTGCAGGCCGGTGGAATCATCGGTCCATATTTCTTCGAAGAGGATGCCCGTGAGAACGTAACCGTCAATGGCGATCTTTATCGCGGTAAGATAATCGACCATTTGATGCCTGAAACTGAAGCTCCTGATCTCGGCGACATGTGGCGCCACTTTTCACATATCGCATCAATCAATAGACCGAGAGAACACTTTGGTGAACAGGTAATTTCACATTTTGGGCCTGTCAATTGGACACCAAGATCGTGTGATTTCACTCCGTTAGACTTTTTCCTGTAGGGATGTGTATAGTCTAAGGTCTATGCGGACAATCTCGCTTCGATTCAGACCTTGGAGCAACATATCACGCGTGTCATTCGTTATTTACCAGTCGAAATACTGGAACGAGTCCTCGAAAATTGGACTCAACGGGTGGAACATCTGAGACGTAGCCGCGCAAACATTTGAAAGAGATAATCTTCAAAAAATGAATGCCAAAGAATGCTATTTCGAATGATAATTAACATTCCCCATTAAATTTGAAGTTGCTGTGTTTTTTCTTAAAAAAATTAGAGAACCTCGAAATGGATCACCTTTTATATTCTCCAAATATCGTTCAATAAATTTGTTCACGTATTTGCGGTCATATTCGATAATAATAATAATAATGTATGATGATGTGATTATAGGTAATCAAAAGCAGCACACTTACCCTGGAAATATAGTCTGCGCCAAATCTTCGTAGCAATGCTTTTCGCCATCATACACTAAAATACCGTTACGAAATATTCGTAAATTATTTTGCGGACACCGCAGTAGAGCATCGATGGCGGTAACCATTTGCGCTGGAACACTTAAGGAAAACAAGACAACGGACAAGAATTAGTAAGCAAACCAGAAATGAAATCAGTTGCAAAACAATTATAAGAAATATCAAACTACGCAAACTAAATATACATGAGGAGTTTGCGCTACAAAAACTTTGCGGCATAATTCAACAATCAAAAGCCGCTTACGCACATACTTCGGAACTTCCGCACAGTGCACATAAGAATTTCAAAAAATAGATCCAACAGATGCCGCACAACTTACCCGGAAAACAACGCCAGCGGGCAATAAGAAGTTCGCCTGTTGATTTTGCCCGTGTGCAGCTGCAGGGAAGAGAGCAAACGAATAAGAGCAGGAAAAAAGTGACGGAAGTAAAAACGAGCAGCAAAGCGCCGTAAACAAAAGCAATATTAAAAGCACAACACGCAAATATACATACACACAAACGCACACACCAGCAACCGCCGAGCGCATAAAAATGTATGGCGGAAGCGTGAAGTAAAAAGCAGGAATCTGTTTGCGGTTCAACGACTGAATTTGCATAAGAAATGCTTTTCAGCAGCCAAGCAGAAGCGTAGAATCACCGTAGCAGTGGCGCAATAAAGCACGGCGCATTCAATGACAATTTCGCTCGCTCGGCGCAACGCGGCCGCGGGCAGCAATGTTGCTCATACCACGTGGCGCACCACGTGACGTTCCGGGCAATTGCAAGTGCGCGCAATGAAAAACGGAATAAGCGAAATAAACGGAATTGTTTGCCGGCAATGCTGCGGTATGCCGGTGTTTTGTTGAACCGTTATTATTTTTCTTCCACCGCCTGTTCACTTTCGGCCGTTGTTGGCGTTGTGGCTGTTCGTCAGCGCTTTTTATGCCATTGTCGCGGGCGTTTACGGCGCGCTCTCCCGCCTTACCTTCAGAAATTGCATCGCACAGAAGCGACACCTTGCGACGTGGCTGCGCGCTGGCGCTTCCATTCCCTCCACTTGCTCCGCTCCTTTGGCTTCTTGCCGCTGCTCCGCCGCCGCTGCTGCTGTTGCAGTGGCCAGCGCTGGCCCTTTCTTCAATTCGCATAAATTGCTGACGACCTCGGTGGGTAGCAGCCAGCCCTGCTTCGGTTTTATTTCGATGGCGTATGTGTCGCCGATCAATTCCGCCTTCGATTGCATTTTTTATTTTACGCCATTTTTATTGCCGTATTTGTTGTTTGGGTGTTGTTGTTTGCCATGTGTTCCGTTATGCGTTTTATGGAAAGAGAAGAATAAACAACATATTGTTAATTGCCGCGCATTGTGAAATTGCTGCTGGAAAGCATCAACAATAAAGTGCATAAAGTAAACGAGCGCACACACACACACACACACACAGAAATATGTGGTTGTAAATGGCGTAAATTCCAGTTATCGCATAAATATGAAAAATACGAATGGCAGTCGGTGCATAACGGTGCAAGCAAGTTCAAATTGGAAATAATTATTGTGCTTTCAATTGGCTGCACACGATGGTGGCGTTAAAAATGTTATTGTGCAATTGAAAAGAACATACAAAAGTCGCATAAAGGAAGTATGTAAGCGCTTAAACCAGATGATATGCATATTGGAGGGATATAAAAATTATAGCAGCGGTTCCATAATTATATTTTTTATGGGCAACTGTTGATTGTTATGGATTTTCATTTATCATTCACTACTTTTGATATTCTCTACTAGAATATTAAACTTCTTTTCATATTCAGCACGATCTCTTCAATTACAAATAACACTACGCGACAAATCTGAGGAAAAAGTTTAGAAAATGATGGTGATTTAACCCCAAATTTCTTGATTACAATAAAAAAAAAAATCCTACGTGTTAAGAAATTTTTTCTACCATTTTCGGTTTTAGCAACGCAAAACTAGTAAGAAACAGCCTGTAAACTGGTAAACTAAAAGTTAAATTTAGGGTGGATAGATATAAACTCTCGCCCTCTAGTTCATTGTAAAAATTGAGTTGCTAAGGCATTGTAAGCTTTGTTCGAGGAGCAAGTTAAGTGGTAACCAGTTTAAAGCTCCCACGTAACCTAAATATTAAGGGAGATTCAATGTTTAGAGCTATGAAATCGAATTCTTTTCTTCCAAGCTTTTTTGAGCATGTGCTTGGTATATAAAAGATACTTTAATACTCTTTTTCAAGGTGGCCTTTACGGCTTTCGTGCTACACATCAGAATTTTTTAAGGTACTTACTTCTTTGGAGGGTGGTTTTTTATAGGAATATAAAAATTAATTATCTCGAATATTTAGAGTGTTTTTATTTACATATTGAAAATATAAAAAAAAATATTTATTTGTAAAATTTTAATACTTTATTACAATTATTATTGTCACTCGAAGTTGGAACCTCAAAAAAATGCACGTGGGTGGCCGGGTGATTTTGGCTCTTGAGGTTATCCGAAATCAAATATTCTTGATTATTCTTAATCTATAGACATATCATTCTGGTCGGAACTACTGAAGTTAAATTTCAAGGGAAAATAACAAAATGGCGGACTTTGAAAAAAAAAGTCCTTTTATTTTAGCAAAGAAAGGGTTGTAAAATAAAAAGTTAGGAGTGAAAAAAATTCTCGTTAGTACCGACGAGAACTATAAGTGTGTAGAACAGCCTGTTAGTATAGTATAGTAGTATACTGTATCTGCCAGAATACCAAAATGAGACTCCTGACTAACAGAGACTAAATTGCGATTGTGACAATTAGAGACATGAGACAATCGTGACAAGCAGAATACCGGCATAAAATTCTTTAAAGGAACCAGTACCAAAATTGGACAAAGGGAATGACTTTAAGATGATAGTATCTTAAATATCAGTAGCGACTGGACAAATTGCAACCAAATTCGGTACACAATACTACCCTAGGATATTTATGTTACCGTGTAAAAATAGGCGATTTAGGACTACTTTCACGCCTACTTATATTATATTTTATTCGATACATTCATTTTATCGGCCTATAACCCCGTAATTATTATACCCATTATTATACACATCAGATGTAATACATGTATGCCAACGACCCAATCCAATCCTCGAAACACTTTTCATTAGCACTTTTTGGGATGGCCTTCAGCTCCTTCAGCGAATTTTGTTCTATCTCTTCGATCGACTGAAAACGGGTTCCATTCCGAAGACATGTTGACATGTTTGCATGTCAAATTCATACACTCATGCCCTATCGGCAGTTATAATGCTCTTCATGAATGTGGAATCGAAATTCAGAGGATCACGCATGTTTAAAAATACATGCTTTCATATCCAAAATACTTGTATCTACCAAAATCATTCGAACGGACTCGCAAGAGATGTCGAGCTCTCTTGCCATCTCTCTAACACTTGCCTCATGATTTTTAAGCACCATATCCTTTACTTTTTTAGTATTTTCCTCAGTTGAAAGCTCGAAGTTCCTCCAAATCGAGGCATGTCTTCAACGATCTCTCGACTGTCTTTGAAGGCTTTGTGCTACTCGTAGGCTTGTATTTCTACTATAACGAATCACCTTAAGCCTTTTCTAACATTTGCAACGATTCCCCACACGATATTACGGTTAGAAATACAAAATTTGAGACAAATTCAAGGTATAATATTTTTACCCATTTTAAAAATCACAACGCACTACTGAAGTGTACCGACTTAAGCAGCTGATGTAAACTAACTGGTTGACAGATCGCGCTCATATTTGGATTAGTAAATAAGGTCAATTAAGGGGAATTTAATTACAATTTCCGGGTGCTTTTTTTTACCAATATATTGCGATATTTATATGAATGAATTCAGTCCAAGCTCCAACCCTTAATATAATATTAATATTGATACATCGGACATGGCCTATGATTTTAGCTAGGTGCCAATTATGATCGCGATTTGTTCATTATTTCGTCGAATAATGAATACTTTCGCAACCATTTTTACAAATTCCTGCTCTCAGCGAGAAATATGTCGCTGGTTTTGATCTTTGACAATTACGAGAGTATAAACTGTTGGGTTGTATCCGAACTAAGTCCTTCCTTATTTGTTGATAATCAATTAAATATTGGAAGTAAGTGACAGTAATACTTAGTCTTGAAGTTGTTATTGTATATGTATTTGCCGGGACATTTTCCGAAAAACGTAGAAACTGATCACAACTTTCATTACCTAAACTATCGTACGCAAATATTCTTTACCTGGAATTTTAGAAAATTGCTGTTTTTGCCCATAAATTGCCACTTTATAGATTTCGACATATAAACGCTCAATAAAGCGAATTTTTGTTTTCACCAAACTATGTAAAAAAAATTTAAGCCACAGTGTAATAAAATGCCAAGTCATTCCACGGCACAGCCATTAAAAATTTGCTAAAATGCTCGTTGCACCGAAATATGCTCCTAAACCAGGTTAACGATCACTTTTGTGCACAAAAATCTTGCCTTCTATGTGTTTTTTGTTTTTTTTTTTAGTTCGAACTATAAACCACTGGGTCCGCTGTACTCCGGTTTAAAGAGAAAAACAAGTGCGATGATTTATTGCCACTGTTGCATGGCCACGTTGCACCGATGGCGCAATAAAGAAGCCGAAATTGGTGTAGTTCTATGAACACCAAAACAAACAAAAAATATATCAGAAAACAGTATTTATAATCAATACCCACCGAGAGTGGATCTAGCACCAACAAACACCGGAACGCTGATATAATCGAGGTGCGCTGGTAACAGGGATTTACATAGATGTGTATGGGTGTGTGTCTGTGTGAGGAATTCCATGCAACAGCATTACACCTGAACACCATCATAATTCATCTAACGGCAGCGCTGCCAAACTCACCTGCAAATTGGAAAGTAAAATATCGAATGCTATTGGTAAGCGTGTAGCATCTGGCAGCAGCAAACCGAATTCCCCACAAAATTCTTTATCACGACGATAAGCTGCAAAAGCGCCAGCGCCAGCGCCAACGAGTCGATGTGTGGGTAGTTCCAGCGCCGTGGTGCCGAGGGAAGACGTCGCAAACGGAAGCACCGATAAAAAAGCACATGAAAATCGAAATGAAAGAGAAAAGAAAATAAAAGAGAGAATATAGTAAAAAATGCAATTGATGAAAATGCTGAAAAGAACGTAGTGGTGTGAGTGTTGAGTGGAGTGCAGCATTGCTAAGGAAATGGGCATTTTACTACGATATTGCACAATATGGACGCATTTACTTTATGGCTACAGCTAAACCCACTGAATGTGTACTATTTACACAGCGTGGCATTAGCTGTGGCAACATGCACAACAAAGTTAGCTTTGTTGAAATATTAGGTTTGCAGCAACCACGTGTGTCACTCAGCCGCGCGCCAGCGCTTCACCCGCACACCACATGACCGCCTGCTTCACCACACCACTGCCATCCATCTCAAGCGCCACCCCAGCCGCCAGCGTGCGGCATTTTGCACCAGCTGTTAGTTGTCATTGTTCGGTTGGCGTGTACTAAAACGCTTAATAAGTCAGCTGGGAATGCCCCAAACGCCTCCCAAACAGCACCTAACATTATCAGCTCTCCCGCTCTATATCTCCCTTTCTTTTGCATCATGGCCCTTTATCTCCCGGTGAGTTTGGTGTGTCGTAAAGAATGCCTTATGAAATTGAAACGAATGGGAGGCAACAATAAGCTACAATGTGCAGCTGCAATAATGCCACAATCATTCACACTGTGACTCCACTGCATTGAGCGCTTATGATCCAGAAGCCCGTCGGTGTGCCGAAGTGCATAGAGGAATTTTATGATCGATTGCATGCGCTGTTGCAGGCACGGGATGTTGGGCAGCAAGGTTGTGGCAGCAATAATAGCCGAAATCCAATGACTGTCAGAAAGCAGCAGGCGGGCGGTCGGTGAGGCAGGCAGGCGGGCTGTGTGGCAAGTGACGCACAATAAAATGTGCAAGTGCAGCAAAATTCGTGCAACACTAAGGCGGTGGTGTGGTCCCATTACAGCTTGCTGCTATATAACAATTCTGTGGAAATTGAAAAGAGTATTGCTTTGGAATGATGCAGCAAAAATCCAACAATAACAAATGGCGTATGTGCAAACTATGTGGACATGTTTTATTTTTCTAGAAAGTTCATACTAGCAAAAACAAACTGCACATGAAGTGTATTTGTATGCAGGGCAACGGGTATTAAAGAGAGATTAGTCCTTAGCAAAACAACAACAATGAGCTTACATTCTTTTAAGTTTGCATAGTTATAGGCGCTATAGCTTGGTGTTGTAGTTGTTGTAACCGTTATCCAAACCCTGTTTGGGTGGCAAGACGTAAGCAAGGATACTATAGAGAAAGAGTTGTTGTTGTTGTTGTAGTGGCAGAAAACATTTTTGAAGTAATTTCGAGGATGGTGCCAAGTTGACAGTCCTTGGCTGGATAAAAATCCAGGTCCGTTCCGACTGTCGGGGGAACGGATAGGGAAAGATTTGTTGTTGTTGTTGTTTTAACGGAGTATCAATCCCCGTTAGGATGGTAAGGGTTATCCAGGTTGTCGTCGACGTCATCTAGCGGGAGGCCCAGGAAACGTGCTGTTTCGACCGAGTCGGACCAAAGGGAAAGGGGTATTAGATGAGTGAGGTTGGCGGGGCATGCAAAGAGGTGATCAGTATCATGGGGGATAGGGAAAGAGTCGCAACTATCGGCCGAGGGTATTTTGAGGATATTTCAGAGGTTGCACAGATAAAACTTTGTCGACTAATAAACTTCATAAGAAGCACGACGTGGTTCACAGAAGAGCCGATAGAGAGAGCTTTCTAAAGGCCTAAGTGCGTCGTTAGATAACCGCTACAGCTACTTACTTACCATTCCAGCAAATATGTATATTCAACATGACAATTTAGTAAGATCCTATCAGAACTGGTGAGATTAGCAATTTCGAGACGAACAAAGTTTAAATTTGTTTTATGCTTTAAATATATTATAGAATTTTTTCGAAATTAAATTAGAAGAAAATTTTTGCATCTCTTCCGCATTAACCCCTTGGTCAGCTTTACTCCGCAAAGTTTGCAATATAAAACTCTTAGAAATTAAAGTTAAATTAGCACGCAAATCGACTCATCCTCATAAATTTACAACGTTGTACACATATACTTATGTACATAAAAGAAAAGGCATAGAAATGTTTAATATTACGTATACATAGCAAATCTCCATAAAATTTATTACCTTTCCATTTGTCTCTACTCAATTGCTAACCCGCCCGCCAACTCACCTGGTCGATCCGCACGAATCCGTTCATTTATCCACCGTATGTCCTTCTCCGCCGTTATCCGCACAATCTCGGTCTCGAATACAAACTCGCTACCAAGTAGTTTTCGTATTACCTCGATGTAAGCTACAAAATCCTCCATTGTCAAGTCTGCAATTGCGGTTACAATTTGAAATAAATTAGCCAACAATAAAATGACCAGCAATGAAAACTATGCACAGCAGCAGTCAAAGTATTTATGTAGATGGCTTAGTGCACGGCAAAATCTGGCACGGAGAACAGCTGCTACCAGTGGCGATTGCAAGCGGCGAAGCCAATGGAATTTTATAACAAATAAATGAAATAAACACATTTCGTCAGAGATTCGTGCCAAGTTTTGCCAACAAGCATATCCACGCCACTACAGAAATAACAATGCAGCAGCAGCAAATGCCACAGCACGCTGTAATGCTGAGCTGTTTATGCCTCTAAATGCATGAATGTTTGTGTGAGTGTGTCTCCGCTGCCCAAACAATATTGCTAGCACAACAATAATGCGCATAGTGTTGATGGCGCTTTGCTGGTTGTGCGGGTCGATAACGCCACCATCAGGACAAAACAGCGCACCACATAATATCCTGCCACAAAAACTAACCTTTTGCATTTTGATTTACAGCCGGGTCGGAAGCACTTTGGACTACCTCCTGATGTTTTTGCTGCTCTGGCTGATGTTGCAATTGCATTTCTTGAGTTTGCCGTTGTTGTGTTTGTTGTTGTTGATGCTGTTGATGTTGCTGCCACTCTTTGTCGGGCACTTGCCGCCCCTTCGCCACATTCGCATCCGTTTGCTGTTGTGTATTACCAATTTTCATTTCGTTATATTTGGAGCTGTTGCTGTGGCTAGTTGTCGGCAGTCTCGACGTTTTTGGCAGACGCAAAACTTTTTTAAATTGCGGCAATGCTAGCACCAAATTTGCATTACCCTCCGCGCGATAGATCAACTCAATTTGGCTCAATTCCATATGCCACTGCTGCTTTAGCGTTGCCACTGATTCCGGCTCGTCCGATTGTGTCTCCCCTTGCGGTTGCGCTGCAATACCCAGTAGTGCTTGCAATATTTTCGTTGAGCATTGTTCTTGATGTCGCTTTTGTTGTGGCGAGGCTGATGTTGACGATGGAGCTAGCGCTGGCGATGCGGCAACAAACGCCATGCGGGTGCTGTCCCGTGGCTGCTCGCCTTGCTTGTTGATGTCGGTTGTGGCAATGTTGGTGTTTGCTGCCATCTTTTGTTGCTCTTCACCCTGTTCTCGGTTAAAGTTGTCCAGCTGAATGTCCGTTGATAAGCATATAGCCGGAACAGTAGGGAGAAGCTGGTCAACTGCAACCGCAGTTATATCACTTGTCAAAAAACAACTCGTCTGTGTGCGGATTGAAAAGTTTTAATTTTGTTATTGCTATTTTTTTTTGTGTAATTCTTGTTATTTTTCGTATGGCTTGTTATACTCTGTTGTATTAAGCGTCACATTCATAGCCAGAGCTTATCTTGTAGATAAACAGATTAGGTGGACATGGTGTGCAATGCGCATCCATGTCCGTCGACAAATTATGTTAAGTGCCCTTCGAATTGCATACCACGAAGCGAATGTTGGCTGAAATTTAAAACTTTTGAAAATTACAGGCGATTTGTATTCGCTCTTCAAAATAATCATGTTGCCAATAATTTAATATAACATTGAAATTTGTACTAAAATATTTTTTAATATTAATACAAATTAAGAATTTAAAGAAGTATTTTACCTGTAGAATTTAAATTTTAAATTTATATATGTAAGGAAACGGTCAACAATAACCCGCACAACAGTTTTCTGAGAAGTAATTTAAATTCAACACATAAAAGTTGAAATTATGCAAGTAAATAGTTAGTTGCTTGAAAGTTGTCCATACGATGTCAACTGCTGTCTGGTTAACTGACTGAAACTCACTTGTGGAATCTACTCCGCAGATTGTATATGGCATAATATTTGTGAACTCCATTTTGTTTAATTCAAAATAAAAGTTTTTAGCTTTCCTACAAATTGCATTTTACTCGTATTTTATGGCTAAACCTGCACAAGTTTGTGCAGCTAGTATATACATTTGTATGTATATGTACAAATATACACAAGTTCTATTATAGTTGCAGTTGCACTTGCCGTGCACTCGTCCTTTATTTACTATTTTTTATAGCTATTTTACAAAAGTTTTTGCTCCAAATGAACAAAGCGATATACTGGTATAGCGTTACAATTTGCTATTGCAGGAAAGTTATAAACTTTTGAAGCGCTTTTGTTGACGTAACTGCTTCACATTGGCTGTGGCATTGACGCCCGTGGTGGCCGCTGTATTGGTTAATGTGGTTTGTAAATTAAGGAACAGTTTTTCCGATTTTTGTGCAACTTTTTATTTGCCACTTCAACTACTAGTAGGGCAATGTACGAATAATAACTTGAATTAAATCGAGGACTTTATCCAAAAGGGAACGGGTAGCTGCAGCATCTACGTTTGTTAATAATTTAATGACTGAGCGTGCTAAATATCAAATTTCTAATTTTAATTGATTTAAATGACGTAGTATTGAAAAGTTTAACCTTTTTAGACTTATAAATGTACACGATTTCG
Source organism: Bactrocera neohumeralis (assembly GCF_024586455.1). Taxonomy (NCBI): domain Eukaryota; kingdom Metazoa; phylum Arthropoda; class Insecta; order Diptera; family Tephritidae; genus Bactrocera; species Bactrocera neohumeralis. The sequence continues at coordinate 3,943,013 of NC_065921.1, read as the reverse complement.
TTTTAAATACTACATAATATATTAATCGTTTTAAAATAAACACTTGTACTATTTCTTCATTACCGGCAACAAGTTGTAGTTTCACGAATTGATTTATCATGTATCCGTGGGATAAATTTATTGACAACTTAAGATATTATACTGAACTCATTGTGCATTTTTATCAAACGCAATCGTATTGTTATTTCCGATTATTTAGCACTAAATTTATATTTCTTTGGTTCCAATTCGTAATTTGTTAACAAATCAATTTGGGCTGCAGCTGCTTTATTTTGTTTACGTTCTATCAGCTGTTTAGCGGCACTCCGGCGTTCACATATCGTGGTGAATTTGGAGGTGGATTTCTACCAGTGTTTACATTTCATTCTTTTAAGGCCATATGTGTTGCATATGCAAGGTAATAGAGGAAATTTCATACTATTAGGGTAATTTGTTACTTTTTTAAGGGGTGAGGGTGATTGAGGGTATATGTCAAACGTTAATGAATTAGGTATATATACATATGTGCATTAAGCGTCGATATAAAACGATTATAATTATTTCAGTTAAATTTATGAAATTATGATCTGTTTAATATGACATAACCTAAGGAAGTTGAGTGTTACTAATTCATTCAAAACTTGTAAATTCTAGAAGTTAATGTTCAAATGCTCTATTGATTCCAAACAATAGATTACCAGTACTCAATTTTTCTTTGTTCTTCAAATATGAAGTTGTAAAGCTTACCCTTCCTGAAACTGCAAACAAACTTTTCCATTGCTTCAACGCTGACTTTCGTTTCTTTTCTTTGACCAGATATAAACGTTAGCCAGACTTGTGTCTGGTGTATTTCCTTTCGACATTAACACCGCTGCCAATTCAATTTTACAACGAATTCTAGTTCTCAATGAATTTCTTCATCCTGTTTCAGTTCTAACTTCACGTCGCAGCCAAGGAATGCTGTATTAAAACAACTGTTATTGCAAAGTTTTGGTATGTGGGAGGTATGCAACTCGGTTTTACAAAGGCGTTTCCTCAAGTTATATCAGGGGCGCAGATATTGTGAAAAATATTGCTTGAGAATTTAAATTTAAATTTCCTTGCAAGCTGCCATTTTGACAAGAGCAATCTAATTGTAGCCATAGTCGAACTATTTGGATTAGTAAGTGGTTTGCGATTAGAGAAATAAATCATAGCTCGAATATCTTCTGTATTTCTTGTCTAATTTAGATAATTTGGCTTGCCAACCCCTCAGACTGGTCAGCCGCCTCTGTTCGATGACTTGTGTTGCGGTTGCGATGGCAATACTACATTTTAAGCTAATACGAAACCGAGAATAACAGATATTGCACAGGCACCGCGAAATAACTCCTTCACTCAGCCACACCTCTTCTGCAAAAGACGGTTTGTCGGCACGAGTCTTTTGTGCTCGGCCACAAATTCCTTTTCAAAATGTGTCTGCAACGTTTCCGCTTTGGCCTATCTCCCTCAGAGCGCTGAAACAAGACGCCAGGCCGCTGTGAAGGAGTCCGTGTTGTTGGGAAGACATTGGCCACTTAGTTGGCTGAGTCGACGTCCATGACTTTGCCAACCAGAAGCCACGTGGAAATTTATTTTGTGGCTGTGGGGCAAGTTCATTGTTTTCATCGCGCATCGCACATCCTCCTACCGCCGTCCACCCTCGCCCACTCCAGCCATGCGCCAGCCTACTTTTAATCCTTTGAAGTACTTATCAAAGCAGCTGGGAAATCAAAGGCCAAAACAGAAATGTTCGCTTGTGGAACGCGCGAATTTCAAGCATTTTTTGTTTTTAATCTGCCGCTGCGATTTGTTATGCAATCTCGTTGTTTTCCGTTGAAACACTTTATGTGTGTGTGTGCTGCTCCGAGTTTTATTGCTTGTGCTTGGCCTTAAGACCGGTTTAAAGGTTATTGCTTTTATTCAAAAACAGTCATAATTCAGACGCCAATTTTTGTTCGAGAAATTTATGCATTCAACGGTAATATTGTAGATAAACTCCCGTTTAAGAGATTATTAAAAGTATGTTTGTAGTAGTAAATTCGTTCATTGTTATGGAAAGATAATTAACGATTTGGCTGCAAGCGCTTCGGTTGGGAGTAATTTTGAACGCCAGCACAACAACAATGAATTAATTCAATTTCTAACAAATTTTGAACATAAACTGGTGTATTCATCAGATGACAAACAAAGACCAAGCTTTACAAATTACTCATTATTCCCATCCTCTATATGTTGTAGAGGCATGGCCGATAACAATATCTGATGAGTCGACGTTACGAGTTTTCGAGAGAAAGGTTCTGCGGAAGATTTATGATCCTTTGCTCATATTCAACGACGAATATCGCATTCGATGAGCTGTACGAGTTATACGACGACTTTGAAGTAGTTCAGCGAATTAAGGGACATCGGCTGCGCTGGCTAGGTCATGTCGTTCGAATGGACGAAAACACTCATGCTCTGAAAGTATTCAACGCAGTACCTGCCGGGGGAAGCAGAGGAAGAGGAAGATCTCCACTCCGTTGGAAAGACTAGGTGGAGGAGGACCTGGCTACACTAGGAATCTTCAATTGGTGCCAAACAGCGAAAAGGAAGAACGAATGGCGCGTTGTTGTTAACTCGGGCATAACCGCGTAAGCGGTGTTTACGATAAAAAAAAAGAAGAAGATCAGACGCAGGTCTACTAAAATACAAAAATTTAATATAGTGAACAGAACAATAAGTTTTCTTGGCTTCGGAAATAAATTGTGAGGAACTTCCGCATAGTGAAGACTGTTTTCAAAAACTAATTCGCAATCTATCGGCATTACCTGCTAAAAACATAAAGAGAGTCCAATGCAGTCGGTGAGTGCAGAGATACTAACTTTAGTTAAGAAGGCCTCCTTCCTTCCTTTCCTTTTATGGAACCTGTAAAAGTCCACGCCCATATCTTCATTTGCTGATCACGAAAAGACTGCCATGGCAACATTATAGCATTTCAAGCCACTGCCACGAAAGAAAAATCGGGTCCCAATCCAAGCGCACAATCCTGTGGAGGGGATATTTCGCCTTCTCACTTAAACTCGCCTTCAAACGGGTGTTTTTTGGCTACCCAGAGGATACTTGATCTAGAACCGGAAGTCATGAGCTGCTTAATCCATATTTAAAATAATAATTTCTGGCCACTCCCAAGTAAATGGCAATCAGAGAATTTTCCTCACTTGCGTGAACTTCTACACATAACTCCATCCTCCAACCTCGAAATCCAACGCGGAATGCCACTAGGTGCTACTTTGGGTTGATTAAGCAATTGAGAAGTTAAGTGCTCGCTCGACGAAAAAAACCAAACTCTATAAGGCACTTATTATTTCCGTCCTACTACATGATTCAGAGTCATAGACGATGGCAACATCTGATGAGTCGACGTTACGAGTTTTCGAAAGAAAGGTTCTGCGGAAGATTTATGGTCCTTTGCGCGTTGGCCACGGCGAATATTGCATTCGGTGGAATGATGAGCTCTATGGAATCTCCAATTGGCGTCACGTTGCGAAAAGAAAAAACGACTGGTGCGCTGTTGTTAACTGGGCTTTAATCGCGTAATTGAAAATTATGTGTCACAGTAATTTATAACGAAGGCGACGGTCATGTGTCTTAGACAAATGAAAATTTCGAGCTCAAGGGCGAGTCGACGTTGCAGGACAGCATGTTCGCGCTCAGCGACTGCAGCTCCATTTTAATGCTTAAAAAATGTGCTGTCTGCAGTTCAGAAACATCAAATTCAATATCGTCTTAACCCTATGACCTTTAGCTTCGTCTAGTTTTATATTTCTCCTGCTTCTTTCCTACAAAAAGACGTCTATATCGCACGTCGCCCGCCTAACGTCCACCCCCGGCGCACAACAATGCTGGATGTCACCTTGAGTGCAGGCAATCAGAAGTAATCGAAAGTCTTTTGTCAACGTCGATTTCGAGCACAGAGACGCCTGGCAATAAGAAAATGCCGAAAGCGTCTTTGACATTGGCACGATTGTGTACTCTGGAGCGCGCTGAAGATGCATGCGAACAATTTCATTTCAATTGCAAATTTAACGTTGCATTTAAATAGTGACGTGTTCGCTAGACACACACACACACATGCGCACGCGTGCATTGTACCGACTTACAAAGCAAAAGGCAGCGGCTGCGCCTGTAAGTATGCTTGGAAAGCTGTGTGTTTGCGCTGGGAAACGAAGCTTGAAATGTAAACACAATACCCTCACAAGCCAACGAGCGCCTAGCCGGGTTACTGTGTCCCAGTGCTGAAGCTAGACAGGATGCGCATGCGTATGCAGCGTAACTAAGTAGTAATACAAATCACGTTGCACGATTGTGGCGTTTATAGTGGTGTCAAGCACATGAACACGTACGTACATCGTGTGTATATTGCTTTTTGCACTCTTGCTGAGTCTCAAAGACATTGTTGTTCTTCGCTGCAGGCGCTCGCCACATCACAGCTTTGGGTCTCCTCATCTCTTCTTCTGCATGCCTCGCTGCTTTGTATCCTGCGCTCCGGTGGAGTGTGACAGTCGCATCGTTCAGATACTTTTGAAGTGCATTCGAAGTCTTTTATTGCTGCTTCTGCTTGTGGTTAATTGAGTGGAACCTATTTGCATCGATATCGCTTGGTTTTTATTATTTTTTCACTTGTGGCGCTGCGGTGTCCTGATGTGTGTGCGCATTCAGCTTGCAATCTCAATCTTATTGCGGTCATTTATATGCAAGTTATTAATAATAAATATATTAAGTGAAAATAAAATATCACGCTGTTAGCACTTAAAGTGTTTCTATTCTCTCTCTGTCTCTGTCCCTTCCCTTTCTCTCTCCCTCTGTTTCTTTGCAGCTCTGCATAATGGCGATTCTTTTTATGTAGAGATTGCAAAATACATACATAACGATAAATCTGGTCCGTAACTTCAAGCTTATTATAAAGTTATACATTCTCGTAGACTCTCGGCATTATAGTAAACTATCCTCGATTTGTCCACATAGCCGATTTCGTCAACTTCTATAGATAGGACTAGGAATTATACATTTTGAAATCCTGGAAATTCCACATTTGCAAGACTGAGAGTACTTGTTCGACTGTTAAGTCTGAACTGGACTCTTTCAGGGCTTACATAACAATGAATATTGAGAGAGAGGGTGAGAGAGCGTTAGAGAACTTCTACGACTACACACTCTATGCGCAAAAAATAGTAAGACTTTGTTCATAATTTTAAAATTTTTAGATTATTCTGCAAAATCTAAGAAGGATAATCGAAGAAAACTATCAACATATCTTTGGTTTTTGACCTGCTCTGACGTTGGTTCTTCGACTTAAGCTCACCTTCGCCACGATATTCGGCTGATTGATCTCTGTTACCGGGTCGTATGCATAGATTCAGGACTCATCGCCAGTATTTATACGTTTCATGATATTATGGTAGTCGAATAGCATTGTTTCATAGACGTTAACGCGACGCAGTTTTTCGAAAAAATATAATGATTTTTGAACCAATCGTTCTTTCACTTTTCTTAGGCCCAAATGATCTTTCAAAATGGCTTTTACTGATCCTATTGATATTCCAAAAATGCCGGTGAGATCTACGATTGTTAATCATTGATTCTCAAGTGATTCTCGCGGTGTGATTACATAGTATGAACAAAGTCTAAGTATTATAACCCATTAATAACCAGATTACAGAACAATATTATGGAAAAATAAAGTAGTTCAAAGTTCTGGTTATATTTTTTTAAGTTTTATACTTTTTGAGAGTCATATACTTTGTTCATCTTCTAAAGAACTTAAGGAGTCATACATTTTTGCAAAGTGCCTCTCTCATTAACTTCGAATTACAAAATGGCTCTTAACACAGACACAAAAGGATATGCAGCCCCTTCATTGACATTACTTGACCCAGTTTGTGGCAAGTATAGTATTTTGTCAATAAAATCTCATAACGCAATAATGAAAGGATTCTTTGTGCTAATGCAAATATATGAGATTGCTGGCGTTTAGTAAACAATGAGAGGCATACAATATGGCAGTCTCCACATTTAACAGAGACGTTTAAGCAATTAACAAATTAACACCAAACACCTTTGTAAATTATTCATTATAGTCACCAGACGCCGCACCAATACACTACCATACACACACAGAGAAACGAGTGCACAGTTTTGTTAGTGGACCCACAGTTGCGTACGGCCTCTAAAGGTATTGGCTGTCCAGCTTTACGTGCTCTGTTACGGAGCAGTAACTTGACGCTCGTGTCGCACTTTGCAATTCCCCATGGCAGCACTCGGACGGAAAATGTTGGAATCTACACACACATATAAATGCCAATAAATGAAAGTACACTCACATACACACACACACACACATCAGGCACACAGTACATTTGCCGCTGCCCGGTGAGAGAGGCCTCTGTAGAATGCAACTGCAACAAAGGCATATGGGGCATAGAAATTCTCATCACGTCTTTCGGTGTTGACTAACACACTGTGACTTTGGTTCGGTAAATAAGTTACTAAAAAAGATGGAGGAGCCAGAGTTTGAGGGCAAAATGGAATGTGCAGCCTTGCCACGTGCAACTAAATTATGTACTTCTCGTGTTGCATATTAGAAAGTCATTAAAGTGTTAGAATTGGCACTTTGTGGTGTCATCCGCACACAAACCAATAAACACCAACACGCACACACACACGCGCGCACACCCACGCCAGCTGTATATTTTTGCTGGGAGCGGAAGCCAGCTGCTTTGGCACTTGTAAAAGGACAGGGCAGGGCTGGGCTGTGCACAGGCTTTGACACAACACGACTTGACTTTCACTCAATCAACTGCATCGCCTCGCTGTCGTCCTGAATTCCCATGCCCTTCACTTGTGTTGCTTTGTGGACGTTGGCGCCGAACTAATGGCGACGGCGTTGACGTGCCACATCCGTCTTGGTGTTGTTGTTCCCTTTGCTGTCCATCAAATCTTTGTGCGCCCGAAGATTGAAGTATTGATATTTCTATAGCCGTAAAATATTTACAGTTCGAACTTGCAGGCGAGAGTTTTCCTTCTTTGTTTGATTCCAAGTGACATTCCATTGTATAATAAGAACGATGTGTGAATTTTGGCCATGAGCTGGCAGTGGAGCCAGAATTGTGAAATGTAGCACACAGAGAAAAATATATACCAATATATTTACCCTGAACAGTTTGCAACAAAGTTTGTAACGCCCAGAAGGGAGCGTCGGAGGCCCTAAAATTATATATTGGGTAGTCGAAAACGTCTTTTCGTATTTTGTCAATAGATGTCGTTGCAGTCGTATATCTCCAGTGCTACCAATCACATTTGTGCAAAGCCGGGCTCAACGGAAAACTGTATGAATTGGATACGGAATTGCTAAACATTCACAGTATTATATTATATGGCACCGAGAGTCTTTTGGTGCTTCTCAGCCCTGAATACAGAAAAATAAATTGCCGAGACTGAGACCTATTTTGGGTTAAAAAACCATTTGTACGAGAAATATCATATCAAAAAGTTAGACAATCGTTAGGTTAGGAGCTAAGGATGGTCTTCGTACCAAAGGTCACGCAGGATCTCACTTAAGCAGCTGTCACCGCTGGTGCTTATAATTACCAAAACTGCTAGATATGGTTCATCTGGCGTTATAGATCGACGATGCGCTTTGATCCTACCACAAATTTGTTAAGGCGATTAAGAACAATCTCAGCATCTTCAACAAGTTCGCTGAAAGTACATGTGTATACAGAAAACCCCATACTAGCATAAGCAAAACAGTTGAGAAGGAAGTATCCCCGCTTTCTTCAATACAGCTTTGGAAACTTGTATGACACAGGTTATGTAACCTCAACATCTATGAGCTTATTGGACAGCGTCGGGTTAGAACGGGTCATAGCGGCGGTATTAAGTTTGATAAGAGCAAATAGTTCAGAGAACCTCTTGGGTTGCAGTTTTGACTCTAAACAAGTTCTGGTTATTGATCGGCGCTTGTCGAGCCCAAAGGAGATCTATAGATCCAAACTTAGAGCGCAAAAGCACTGCTGAGTAGCGACTCGTTGGCAAAGCCACGATAGCACTTTCAGCTTTATGGTATTTCATAGACATTGTTCCTTTCGATCGACATCAGAAAATTTTCAGTAATCACAGTTACAAATTCCAACTTCGGAAATGTCTATGGATGTGGCTAGTATCGAAAAAACTACTGTCCATGACTACCCCGCTTGCCTTTGCCACTAACTAATATTGTTTATCGATGTTCTCTCAGATAGAATTAAAGGGAATAGCGTTCCCTTGGTAAATCTGACACATTGACCAATATTTTCGGTCAAAGGTCAACTATAGGTACTGGGATCCAAATATTCGATACCATCACGAAATTAAAATTTAATGTCAAGTTTCATCAAGATATCTCAAGTTTACTCCAGTTACATCTTGTATGGACAGACAGACGATATCCGGATTTCAACTCGTCTCGTAAGCCCGATCATTTATATTTATAAAACCCGATATCTATCTCGACCATTTTTAGGTGACACATACAACCGTTAGGTGAACAAAACTGTTATATACTGTAGCAACATGTGACACTCATCTCACTAATTTGGTTGCCATTTTAGTATTACCCTTTGGCATTCCACGCCGAACTCTCGCAAACAGCCCCGTGATTATTTCATGCACAAAAAGTAATTTAAGTTCACACAAATTTTGGGGCCATTGCCCACTCGCCAGATGCAACGGGTGAACGACCAACCGAACCGCTACGAGCTGGCCGCTTTGGCCACAAACACACCTCGGTACGGGCACCACTCGCGGGCGGTTGGCTGCGATACATCGACTGACCGCCTGTTACTATAAATTAACTTTTGACAGCTCATATTTTCCTACAGCTTTTTATTTTCGGGGGGATTTTAATTTAATTTCCAGCTAGTTTAATGCTGTATTGTGGCGGCGCTGCAGCCGCTGTTGTTGCTTTCGTTGTTTGTGGCACTGCGGAAGCTGCTGGTTATAATGGTAATGTTCGCAGCGGGTAGAAGCCAACACAACCACCTGTTACGGGAGGGGGCCATAGTCAACGGGCTGCAGCATTTGGCGCGGCAACACTGCATCCTTGCTGCAGCGCGGAATATTGTCGGTAGTTGCCACTATTATTGCATACACCATACTTACAAAGCCGTTGCAAGCCGTCGTGTACCTCAATTTATGGTTACCAGGAAAGTGTTGTTGCCGCAGCTGTTGTGTATTGTTTCTTTCATGGTGTCGTGCGAAAATATGTGTGTTTCGCGCCAAGAAATCGTGTTGCAAAAATATTGGCCAAGTCGTTGCCGCTGCCACAGCCACAATGCAAAGGCCCAGCGTTCACGTGTTCTTATGTTGGTGACCAAGTATAAGTAATGCTTGTTTTCGTTGGCCCAAATTCAGCTACCAACAGCTCAAGAGCCACAGCATGCGTTCACAAAGCTCCTTTGCTTGCTTTGGTCTACGGAAGAAGCCGTTGGGAGCCTCTTTGTGGGAAGCCAGCTCGCAGATTGCAGTGGACTGACTGCTGTGAATTGCGTCTGGTGGAAGCAAATTAGGGGCATGTGCTTGCAACAGGCGAAATTATACTGTTATTATTAACTGAAACTGCCGAAGCGGAAAAGATTTAAAGCTCCAAATGTTTCGGATTATAATAGAATGGAAGAAAGCTCTTAATTGGCAAGAATTATTTGTTAAGTAGCTTTGAGAAAGAATTACCATAAGCAAAATGTGAAGTACTCGTATTTTTCTTCCGCCGCAACTGTACTTCGGAACGTGCACGCACCGACCGGATGCGGTAGAGGAACGAGTGGTTTGCCAGTTGTCTCCGAACAGCTGTAGAGTCAGACAAGCATTTCCAAAATGAAAACGATGCTCATTGTCTTTTTTGGCATCAAAGGCATTGTCCACCATGAATTGTTTCCTTCTGGACAAACCGTCAACGCCAAGTTTTACGTGGAAGTACTCAAGAGACTTAAACGAAGGGTCAATCGGGCTGTTCCTAACCAAAGCCTGCATCCCAACGCTTCCGCAGCCGCCCTACAGCCCAGATGTGGCCCTCTTGACTTTTTTTGTTCCCTTGCCTGAAAAGCTGATAAAAGGGGATCCAAGCAGCATGCACCTCGGCTCTCAAGGCTATTACGGAGAATGCCTCAGGAACTATGAGTTAATTCATTATTTAAATGAAAGCTATAGAGTCTCAAGTCGAGTATTCAACTGGATCCATTCATATTGAGCCAAACTTCTCTTTTGCTACTAAAGAAATACTCAAAGCTCTCTCCGATCAACTCATGGGAAAGCCTAAGGTTTGGGAGCTTTAAGCCAACACATCCGCGATTGTGGAACTACTTTTCTGTTCTATACTGTTTGAGACTCGAGGTAAGATGGTATCCTTTTTTTATTCTCCGCTTGGGCTACCGTTCTCTTAGAAATTTTCACTTTCGGATCAAAGGCGAGCATCTGAGTATTTTTTAATTATTTATAAGGCGAACTTTATTGCCCTAAATAAACATACACATATACGCTATAAATATAAACGTAAGAAAATAAGTAATTCTGACCAAAGCATATTTTTACTGACACCTATACAGGGGTCCACCCAAATTCGTACACCAGTGCCACATTTGCAGGCGTTTGTGAGTGTGTGTGGCGCGTGCATTGTTTGCCAAAACTTTTAATGGTCCCTAATAAATTTAAAGCCCCAGCTTGAGTTCGTTACGTAATTACATATGAATATTATTTACGAAATTTAGCACCAGACCACACCTCACACTCACACACACACAGACGCATAACTGCATATGTAAATGCTTGGCTCAATAGACAGAACTCCCTAATGCTCTCATTTTCATAGACAAAGCAGCGCACACACACACCCACTCGTTCTCGTTCTCATGTCTGTGCACTTTGGTTGTTTCTAATATGAATATTCAACTAATATGCACAGTTAGCCGACAGGCGTTGAAGGGCACGAGCCGGATGGGGCACTTCATAATTTATAAATATGCATTATTGCTATTTTAATAAGCGCCAGCCAACAGCTGACGAGCGACAGACGGCGGACGGTATACACCACACACACTCGGACTCACACTCGCACACACATATACACAGAAAGTGGCTACGCGGCGCAGAGGTTGTAATGTAGTGGCATTTCGGTAGGCGTTTGTGGCGTTCGGAAGTGGGGATGCTCTCTGGTATATTTTATTGGGTTTTGAGGGCCACAACATTGTTTGGTTTTACGATGTGCGAGACGCGCGTGGGCTCATCTAACCAGCGCTAAATTTTATATAAAGAGTATACATATATGCATATGTGTGTGTTTACTAAGTGCCACTCAGTGAGTGGCTTTCACTTGCATATGTGTTTATGAGTGTGTGTGCGTGAGACTAGTTCACCTCATTTTTCCATAAATATTTAGTGAGCTGTCATAAAAACCTCGTACATAGATTTCTGCCGATTACTCTGGTGTGTCAACAAAATTTGAGCCGATTTTATGCGCTTTCGATTAATGGTCCTATTTAAACGCCCACTTGATGGTGCAGAGTTTCCAAAAAAATATTTAGTATTTCGCATTAAACAGATTTTGTTAGCAGCACTCGAGTTTTGGACTGATCACTCTCGCTTAGGCGATTAGTTTGTCTGTTTTGTAAACACTGGGGTGGTCCGACTTTTTGTATAAATATTTTTATTTTAAAAAATGTCCTATATTTTACTCTGAATTGGAGTTTAAGTTAGTAGAAGTAGTTTAAAGTAAAGTGACAAGTTCTTATGGATGAACCATTTCAGTCGAGAATGAAGTATGTAAGGTTAACCATAAAGCAGGTACTGTTGAATAGTCTGTCTCTACTCTAATAAGAATAAATAAATATCTGTAAATATCAAGTAATTATAATCAATACAATTTATAATTTAACTCCCTTAAAAATCTTAATACCAATTTTATAATGTGATGGCTCACCCTAATGAAAAACTGTTGCATGTATTTAGAATTTGTACTGACTTTAAATAAAACCCATGAAGAAAGAACAAACGAAAATTATAACAGAAATAATATTCGCTTAGTGTGGTTTAAATTAGGAATGTGGAGAAATGTATAATAATGTCATATTACAGGGTTTATCCGGAAAGTAATAAGAGTGCGTTGATGCAGCACTGCCAGCGCGATTTCCAAGCATTGAAGGCGTCACGGAAGGCATTCTCCGGAATAGCCATGAGAGCCGAGGTGCATGCTGCTTCAACCCCCGCTTTTCACACAAAGAAACAAAAAAGTCCTGGGGCCATATCTGGGCTGGGCAGCTGCGGAAGCGTTGGATGCTGGGCCTGGTTAGGTAGCTGTTCACAAGAAAGGCAGTGTGAGCCGGGGCGTTGTCGTAATGCAACTTCCAATCGGCTGCGATGTCTTCTCGGTCCCGATTGACTCTTCCTTTGAGTTTTTTGAGGACTTCCACGTAAAACTTGGCACTGACGATTTGTCCAGGAGGAACAAATTCATGGTGGACGATGTCTTTGATGTCAAAAAAGATATTGAGCATCGATTTTACTTTAGATTTGCTCGTTCATCACCGACCTCTTCCCAGCCCACCAAAAAGGCCTAGTGCCGCCGAATCACACCACTTCTTGCCAAAGCAACATCTGGGTAAGCCTGCTTGATCATATTAAAGGTCTCTGTCGCAGATTTACCGAGTTTCACACAGAATTTGATCGCGTACTTCTGCTCTAACAAACGCTGCATTTTTGGCTTGCACCACTCACAGAAACACGTCGCGCGGAAATGACTCCTGACTCTTCAGGTGCTCGAAGACAACTGACCACTCCACCGCTCGTTCGTTAGCTAGGAACGCCCTCTACCAAATCAAGTCGCTGCGCGCACGCTCCGAAGTACAGTCGCGACGGAAGAAAATCAGTCCTATTATTTTCCGGACAAAGCCTGTATAATGCCACATTATGCAACAACATGGATGTCCTATGTTCAACATAGACGTTATGACGGAGTGTCGATTTAAGATTTAGGTCTAATATACACCATTTTGTTCTATACCTTTGTCTGTATTAGTAAAATCTGGGACAGTTGATTGTCACAAGCTTCTTTACAAGCGAAACTTTACTATCAAAATATGACACAGGCACATGGTGTTAGGTCCAAAATATATGGTCAATGCATAAAAATATCCGAGTCAAGCAGTTTCTGGCGGTGAGTGACCTGACCATGTCCTTTAGGAACACAATTCCTCTCCTATTGGCTAAAGCTGTCGCTTCTTGACTATTATTAATTTGTTTATAGTACAGTCTCGCATTAAGAGTTTGGTCTTAAGGAGATAGCTTATAGTGGGTGATTCCCAGGAAATCACATCAAAAACACACAGCAAATCCTTTCTAATAGTCAATCCTGGCTTATTGAAATGGTTGTAACTAGCTTCTGCACCGAAATTTCCATTTTCCAGACCTGATGCATATTTTTTTGGTGACCTCTCCAATCCCAAAGAAATTTCTTGATCGTGACTCAAAAGTCTAGACTAGTCGCGTCACTGCCACTTAGAATCATTGTGTGTATCACTGTTATGTAATTACAACTTTTCCTATTTCTTATCTCGGTACCTTTTGCTATGACCCATCAAACAACGCACGCATGAATTTCCAGCAGGGTCGTTAGATTGCTGGGATTAAATAGACAATTTTGGGTTGTACATTTATTTAAGCTGCTAACATTAACTCATGCGTCCAAAACAAAAGCGCTTGACTTACTAAAATATAAATAACGGGTCATATTTTGCATGAGTTTAATTAAACTTGATGATTTTATAGCAAAGGATTTTCTAAATTTAGGATTATGACCAATTTCCCCATTTATATTACTCTTTAGTAGACTTTGTATTATGTGAACATGATTTAGATGAGGAGGTTAATGATTACCACTTTCTAAAAGAGCAATAAAAATTGATAATAATAGAACTCAGTGCGGCTTGGAAAGGACTTTCCAAGTTGGGCTCTCATTTATTTGATGGAAATTTATTTTTGGTCCATTGTGGCAGTTTAAGCAAAAAGAGATGAAGGGAATTGCCAAATTATATAAGTCTTAAACCGACGTCTGCTTTGGTTTGTTAGTTCCTAGGAGGCTTAAGAATGCGGGAAGAATTTCCAATAAGATATGAGCTGATTCATTGCTGAAAGTGATCCCTATTCTTATAAACATTCTTTTGAAACAAGGCTCATATAGAGTTTTAGCTTTGCAGAACATTGAAGAGCTTGTGAAAGCACCTAATTATTGAAATTTGTATTGCTCTTGGAACTCTGGGACTACCTTCGATTACGGAAAATTATCAAAAAATAGATGGCGCTCGTGCTATCTTATTAGTTAAATTTATTTAAAAAAAAATAAGTGGATTTCAGGACTTCAGCTTTTTGTGTTTATGGCAAATATTTTGTCTTGTTTCGATAATTAATGCCCGTAACGTAACGGGAAATTTGCTAAGCGCTTCAAAATATTTGCTCCGACATTTCATTTGCAACACTTTTACCAACAACTCACGGACAAGCGAGCAAAATGCATTTGACTGCTGTGCTCGCTCCCTCAAGAGCAATTTGCATTTTGATGTTGAAATGTCGGACGTGATTTTTAATGACAAACGAATAACAATTTACCCCGCGACACACATACATAAATACATAGTTGTAACGACTTTGCGTGCAACATTTATTGAAAATTTTTGGAAAATTCGTAATCTCGTAATTGAATTAGCGACTCGCATTGGACGCAGCTTTGTCGCTGTTGTTGTTTTTGTTTGTTGTTTGAGCAAAAATTTGCACGAAAATGACATTTTAAGGCTGACAACATCACAGCATCACGGGCAATGGGTAAGTGCGCCGCGGAGTTGGCGGCGCGCGGGTTAGCAGCACGTACCACTTGGCGAGTGTAATCACAATGGCTTGCAACACGCCATGCCACACCGTGCAATTGCAGAGTGTGCGACATGCACTCGAAATTTTCGAAGCGCTGCTGCCGGATGGGAGGGCCCACTGTCAGCCCAAGGACGCGAATGGCGACGCGATTATGCAGTTACTTGTGTATGTGTGTATGTGTGTGTGCCTGTGCGGATAACTACAAATTGCTTGTTTGTACAGAATTATGCAAATTTATTATTTGCGTTGCAGCCGTTTCACAACTGTTTTCACATCGCTTATTGCTGTTGTTGCTTAAGTCGAATTGAATACCCCTGCGGCTCCGGCGTAATAAGCCGGGGTGGCGCGGCTGAGCTGCGCCTGCATTATGGCCGGTGTCCGTTTGCAACATGCTGCGCTCAAAGCTCAAAACCTTACCAGTTGCTGCCACGGCCCAGCGCTGGAGCTGGAGCTATGAACCTTCGAGTGAAATGCAGAATTGGATATTTATGCTTTCAGCTATTTACTTTGAGGAAATTGAAAAGAAATTATTTTTGATATTTGCATAATAGTTGTTCCACCACGACCACCCGTCCCTCCGAACATTGCTGCTCCACGCGGCCACGCTCGCACTGCCGTCCGCTCAGTGAAGGCGCGCGGAAAGCATGTTGAAGCGCTGTGCTCGCTGAGTGGTTGTGACATTAGTCAACGACTGCGTGATGGAAAAGTTAGTTGCGCGCTGCTTGATAGCTTGATGCGACTTCATAGTTTCGAGCAGTTGACTGGGTGAATGCGAAAAAGTTTGTGATTTCGGTAAATGCATTTCGTGAATGTGTTTTAGAGTTGAATGGCTTGGAAGGAACTTAGATTAAAATTCCACACTTTCGGCTGCCTCAATAAGCGCGGCCATGAGAACTTTTCGCCGAGCGGCAGAGGAGTGCTTTTGCTTCGTACTTTCAAATGTCTCGCGTACACTTTTTGCTACTTACGCATGCTCTTCGAGTAATGCCGGTAATGAAAATATTTCGAATGTAAAAAGTTTAAGTTTTGAGGTTACCGACAGTTTGCGGTCCGATTATTTACAAAATGAAATTGAGACTTTGTGGAAGCTCGTGTTATTTTGCAATTTCAGGAGTCAAGTAGTGAAATGTGATTAATTTTGTTTGAAAGTTTGTAGCTTTAGTAGAAAGTGGAGGGAACATTAAGAATGGTTTAACTTGTAAGCTGTTAGCATGATAACTTTTTGAGACTTTTGATCCGCACCGTTATATGAAAGTGGTTATTGCGGTATGTGATCAATATGTCAAATATCTGGACTAATCGAAAACTTTTTGGAATATTATGTAACGTAAGCCCAACTATATGAAGAGCCGTCGAACCAGCGCAGTGGTTAACGGCGAACAGAGTGCTTGAGAAGAGTTGCAAGAAATAAAGAAATATTTTTTCAGAAGAAACAAGGGGTCGTACACAAGGTTTGTCCGGAAAGTAATAGAACTAAGTCGATTTACACAGAAACAAGTCGAGCGCGCGAAAATTTTCGTCGTGACTCTCCAAGTGCTCGGAGGCAAGTGACCAACCGGTTCGCGCAAGCTCGGAAGTACAGTTGCGGCGGAAGAAAATCAGTCCTATTACTTTCCGGACAAACCCTGTATAACTCACAAATGTTATCACAAATCGATCATATCAGTGACCGATCGACTGAAAACGGGTTACATTCTGATGATTGTTGACTTGTCAAACTCATAAACCTATATTTCATGGGTACTTATAATGCGCTCCATGGATGTGGTATCGGAATTCGCACGATCAAGCAAGCCCAAAGAAACCTGTTTAATCGAGCAAGAACGCGTTTCATACTCAAAATATCCATCAAAATCATTCGAACCGACTCGCGAGTGATGTCGAGCTCTCCTGCCGTCCTTTTAACACTTGCCGGACAATTTTGAAGCACCAAATCCTTCACTTTTTTAATATTTTCATCAGTGGAGAAGGTCGATTATCATCCAGAAGGAAGCATTTCCTCAACGTTCTCTCGGTTGCCTTTGAAGGCTTTGTACCAATTTTAAGCTCGTCTTTTTGATAAAACTGAATCACTGTAAGCCCCTTCCAACATTCTCAAAGAGCCCGCACTTGAAATTTGATTAGAAATATAAAATTGTAGACATAAAAATCGTTAAATTTTATCCATTGTATAATCGCGATGCACTAACGTGGTCTATCGACTTAAGCAGCTGCTGTAAAAAAGCTAGTTAACAGATCGTGCTCATATTTGCCATATTAATTAAGGATAGTTCTTCCAACATAGCAAAATAATTTGTTTTGAAATAGCATTTATCCGGGGAATACAAGGTGTGTTCCAAAGAAAACTTTTTGAATCTAGCGCTCTGGAATTGGAATTGAACATCTCCAAAACATCGATTTGTCGCATTTTGACCGAACATTTGGGCTTACGAAAAGTATGTGCACGGTTTGTTTCGCACAAATTGACTGACGACTCAGAATCCTACATTCGAAGGACGATTATTTGACCAAAAATCACATTTTAACCTTTAAAAACTCCCCGTATACCCGTATTCACCTGATATGGCACCGTGCGACTTCTTCCTTTTCGGAAAAATTAATTTTTCCATGAAAGGAAAGCATTATGCAGACTTAGAGGTCATTCAAAAGGCTTGCGCCGGCATACTGGCGGCCATACCGGCCAACGAGCTAAAACACTCTCGAAAGGTTTTTTGACCGTGCAAAAAGCTGTACTGAAGCAGAAGGAGAATTTTCAATAAAATAAATTGATTTTGCCGAAAAAACCATTTGTTCTGTTGTTTTAAGTCCTGTTTACTTTGGACCGCACCTTGTAAATTACAATTTCTGGGTGCTTTTTTGTCACAATGTACAACCCCCGCCTTACTGCATTCAACTTTCACACATTTAGTTTTGTTCCCTCCCACCGAATTGATTTAATTTAAAACTACCCGAACTAATTTAATTTAAAAATTCTCCTCTCTTCGCGGTTAACTGATTTGCATGCAGTTGGCAACTCTGACCCCAAACCGCAATCAGTTGTCCACACCAACTGCAAAAAAGAAAATGCAATTGAATAATACGAAAAAAAACTTAAAAATGCAGATAACGGAATAAAAAAATATGGTGGCAACAACAACAATTCTACATTTAAGTATATTTCACTTTGAGCGGCAGCAAAGAAAGATCTTTTTCATAATGAATGAAGAAAATACAAGGGCATATTTAATAAGACTTCCTTTGTTGTACAGTTATTTAACCGCTTAAGCTTGCAGAAAAATATGACAAAGAATGAAGTTCGAAATAGCCTCTTAAGAAATTTATAATTAGATCTCTAGTTAAAATTTGAAATAGATATTTGACCGGACATACTTCCTATTTAGCAAATATAGGTTCTTGAAAGTTTCGCAAAACCAAAATCAGAGAATTCGGGTGAATTATATTTTCAACTCCGAGGTACTCACAAATGATTGAGAGTGACGTCCGAGAGTTGATACATAACAATTTTTTTTTTTTAAATGCTCCTCCATAGTTTCAAGTCCCGTCTTTCGGGTAACTGTTAAACAGTCAACTTATTCTACCCAGACAATCGTCGCCTCAAAGGAACATCATCTTAAATTGGGTTTGAAGCTTTTTCGAGGTGATAACATCCGGACGATAAACATAGTAAAAAAGGTCGCAAAAATGAGCTGGAAACTAAGTCATTGCGTTTCGAAACGTGTTAATCTTGAGTGAAGTGTCAAAAGTGTCCGACGTCTATTAGTGGGTTAAGAAATCGAAAACTGCACAGAAGCAAACGAATGCTTTCATTTTACTTCAAAATTTCACTTTATTTGCTCGAGCTGCACTTCAGTGCACTTCTCTTTGCCTACCCTCGAGCATCTTATGAAAATATTTGTTCACACACAACAACAAACACAAAAGCGCACCACACACATACGCATACACGTATACTGGCAGTAATGGACCAAGACTTTAATCCCGAACCGAATTCGGATGTCAAAAAGTAAAATGTCAAACTTGGCGCATTTCCTGAATGGAGAGGTCAGTGCTGGGGAGAAATAACAAAGTGCACTCATACAAACGCAAACACACACATGCATACATATACAAGAACACGGTGGACGGTCAGTCGGAAGCAGCAAACTGATAGTTTTTCAAAACAAAAACGACGAAGAGGAATGAGAGAAAAACTAATAATAATAAAGTGTGGCAGTATCTGAAGGTGAAAGCAGAGCTACCAGAAATTACCTTCATGTACTTTTAATAGTTGAATTGCCCGAAAAGCTGTGAGATTTTCGCAGGGGACAAACTTAGTCTGTCGTTTTCAATTTGCTGCCGATTTTTTTTTAATTTTTCTTGTTGCAAAAGTTGAAACGGCGCTGGGTGTCATACATCGCTCCAAGCAACGGCAGCGCTCACTTGGAACACACACGTACGCACGCTGTAAATTACTGCTGCTTGTCAAGGCGCACATATGCAGAAACCCTATACAAATACATATACATATTCACATACAAATATACACACATATTGCATTATGTCAGGAAGTATGTTCTTGCAGCACTCAGACCTGTATGAGAAACTTACGGAAATGCAAGAGTAAAAGTTCGTTCTTTAAAAATGTGCTTGTGTATGTGTGCAAATACAAAAGTACTTGCATGTGTGTGAGTATATTTATAAGGACGTTGGACTTGCTGACAGCAGCTTTATGTCGCTGAGATTGAATGAGCTGATTGATTGGCTGATAAATAAAGAAAATTAAAACCATTCGCCGATGGAAATGAAAAGAATCATATGAAAGTAATGGAGGCTTCACAAGTCTTCGCTCTTCTTATAGGAGGACACGTGAGTTGAAGTTTACATTTGGAAATTTTATTTTTTAATATATTTTTCATTTGAAAGAATTTTTTTGGAGTGCGGAGTGACCGTTGCACCCAAATTAAATTGTCTTTTACCAGCTTCGCAGTTTAATTTCGATCCATCGTTAAGTGTTTTATGGTCGTTTGGTGAACTTTTTGGAAAATGAGATGGTGAGACTACGTGTGATTAAACTTTGCCGGCCAAGAGCAACAGCGCTGGTGTAATGAAAGAGATATTACGGGCTTATGCATGAACTATTTGCGAGGTAAAGGGTTCTGTGAATATTATAAGCCAAAACTCCATTCGAAGATTTTGTAAGGCTTATAGCTGTACACCCGTAGTATTTAAAAATACTTAGATTTTGGCACCAACAAGACATAAAAAGCCAAATTAATAAACTCATTCTATAGTCATTCATCATTAGAAGTTCATCAGCACGATTATGTTTCTATACACAGGTTTATGTCCGCACAAACTGCGTTTTATAGTCTTCTTTTCTTCTATTGCGTACAGCCTATTCCGGTTAAATTTTAATAGTCTGCATATACGGTCCATTCTGAATAAATGGGATTTCACGATGGTTAGCCTGCTGTACAAGTGAGGGATTGTTTCCACCGAGACTCAGGTATACTTATAACATATGGGTAGTCCAAAAAGTCTTTAATGAAAATGTGCGCCATTTCGGTCGACAACTTTTTGTCATTTTTCCTCTAGAGACATTATTCCATCAGTGTAAAACTTTTCTGGTTTCTCGGCGAAAAACTGCGACAAGTAATTTTCATAGGCTTCTCTTGAAGCCAGCTTTACTCCATTAAGAGAGTTCTGCATTGACCGAAACAAATGGTAGTCCCTTAGTGCAAGGTCAGGGCTATATGGTGGATGTTCAAAGCTTCCCAGTTTTTGG
Organism: Bactrocera neohumeralis; assembly: GCF_024586455.1. Taxonomy (NCBI): domain Eukaryota; kingdom Metazoa; phylum Arthropoda; class Insecta; order Diptera; family Tephritidae; genus Bactrocera; species Bactrocera neohumeralis. The sequence continues at coordinate 3,922,324 of NC_065921.1, read as the reverse complement.
CGAGCCATCAAAGATGTGTGTGGTCCAGCGTTGTCCTGATGGAAGACGAAGCCCTTTCTGTTGATCAGTTCTGACCGGTTTTTTCAATTGGTTGCTTCAATCTCATCAATTGTAGACAGTAAAATGTAGAATCAATCGTTCGGCCAGGCTGGAACAACTCATAGTGGATGATTCCTTTCCAATCCCACCAATCACTCAATCACTTTCGAGGCGTCAATCCTGGATTTGCGACCATTTGTTGAGCTTCACCACGCTTGGACCATGATTTTTTGGCACATTATTGTCACATTTGATCCATTTTTCGTCTCCTGTTACCATTCGATACAGAAATGGTTCGATTTCATTTCGTTTCAGTAATGAATGGCAGATGTTAATTCGGTCTATTAAATTTTTCACAGACAATTCATGTGGTACCCAAATATCGAGCTTTTTTTGTAGCCAGTCTTTTTTAAATGGTTCCTTGGCGATGTTACGGCTGCTTATGTGATGGTTCTGGTCAATCTTTTTCATAATTTCATCGACTTTTTCCACGATAGGTCGACCAGAGCGAGGTGTATTTATCACATCGACATTTCCAGAACGGAAACGAACGAACCGTTGTTGCGCTACACGAACTGATACAGCATCATCTACGTAAACTTTACAAATTTCATTGGTGGTTTGCGTGGCATTCTTCACTTTTCATTATTTTCACTCATTTTTGAACAGCTGTAACTTTTTTTCAACTTCCGCAAATTAAATGTTTTTGGTTAAATAAAGCTTAAAATCTCACCTTTACAACAATTTATGGTATGACACAATGTGATTGGTATCTGCAACCTAATCTATTGACGAAACATTTGCGAAAAGACTTTTTCGACTACACAATATTACAGTGGTCCAATGTCGAAGGTTCCGATAATAGAGAAACTCCTTACGGAAAAATGAGATGATATCTCAAAAGCTGCGGCACGAGATCGGGTGTACACGAACAGATGGTCATGACTAAATCAACTCAGTTCGTCACTCTGAATGTTTTTTAGGCTGTCCGAGTTTTTTTTCTGGATGTTACAAACTTTGGGCGGTTATTCGTTAGGTTATGGTTATAAGATGGAGTACGAAATGATGTGCACAAAAATTAAATAAGAAAATATTTAGTTTCTCAAAACTAACTTCCCGATTATGATGCAACTCGGACATTTGCTGTAAAAATGCTAAGTTACATTTTGGTGTTGGCTAATTTTTTACTTGTACCATATGTAAGAGCCACCGCCCGCTCAGTGACAAGTCGAAGTTTATTCTCTTCCGCTGGAAATGAGTGGAACACCAAGTCAAGTAGAAGCTTTCAAGGGATCGCAAGGAAAAGTTGGAAAGTGGAAAAAGTAATTTTAATCCATAGCATATGTACATGTGGCAACATGGCAGCAGCTCAGCTGTACTCACACACACATACACAGGCTTGCAGCTAAGGCAGCTGGACTGCGACGGCGATGAAAGTTTCTTCTACGACTTTTTACACTTCGTTACGCTGCGCTTGATCCGAGTGGCAGAAGTCGGCCTCGCAGCAACTACTGAAAAGGTGGCTTACGTAGAAGATGCAAACCATGGCTCTGGCACCACTTACCAAAGTGAATAAGTTTTGCAGTTGCATATGTGCATGTGCTGAAGACTGCACAGCCGCCTAGTCGCCGAGTGGTGGCTGAGTTGGTCCATCGCAGGTTCCGAATTCAATTTCCGTCAGCAGTTTTCTAATAGTTGCAAGCAGCCAACTTCTTACGAATTGAAGTGCGTCGATACGAGTTGTTGCAACATTTTTGATATAACGGCATTACTGCTCGTTGAATAGTACATGAGCACGTTGTACACGTTGCAGTAAGTGGTTGTTGTGCTAGTGGGGCAAATAAGTTATGACATCATAACAGCAAAGATGATATGCAGAAAATTTCAATTTATTACACACACATACACACATGCACATGAGCATCTCACACATATTCAATGGCTCACTGCATTAGGCAGTCCTCTGCTTCGAGTGTTGTGTTCGTGGTGCACCTGTTCGGCTGAATGTGTGCTGTTTGTTGCATGTGCCTGAATTAGTTTGTTGTAAGCGGAAGCTGCATGCAACATGTAAATAAATATGAAAATTCAATTTCACAGTAGAAAAGTTTTTGAAGGATGGTTTATGGACATTTATTAGACATGAAATTGATTTTAGAGCTGTGCATGGACTTATGCCATGGCATTTGCATAAATTGATGGGCATAATAAGAGTAATTGTTTTGCATTTTTTGCGCCTTTGCAGCTTGTAAAAATTCAGAACTTATGCAATATTTATTTTCATTTCGTGCGGCGGTACTCTCATGCATTTTTTATCGAGTGCCTTGCGAAGTAGGTGTCTATCACAGGATGGAACTCAGTAGATGAATGATGGAACTGTGTAGCAATCACAACCCTAAGTAAACTAGAAAATAAATATCCAGAGTTTTTACAAACATGCATGATCTATGGTTTATTTTCGATACCTCTGTTAGTGCCTGAAGTATTGTAAAAGCAAATAAGCTGATGATAATAAACATTATATTGGAAATCGTCCGATGAAACATATTTTTGAAGTGCAAAAATAGAAGATGTCGAGAATTTTGTGAATCCAATTTAATTGAATTCGATCGAGTAAATGATAAGATGTGCACTTTTATAAAAAATACTAGTGGGCTTAAATGGCCTTCAACAATGTGTGGCCAAAGGCGGTGTTTAAAGCCTTGAAAAAGTATAGCTGCGATTCCATAGTTTAGTCTGGGGGATAGAAGCGACTTAGCGGTCAAACCAAACCAACTGAAATGGTTTAAGTTGCCAGAAATCTTCTCATTCTGATGCTCATTTATTGATAAGAAAAAATTCTTGAGCTTATTCTTGATATAAAGCTTTCATGCCGGTCAAATATTGAGAATAGAGTAAGGAAGTCACCGGTTGTCTTATACTGCTTTAAATGAATTATAGGGAAGAGTTATTAACTACCACCGAAAGTGGTGTTGTGGCTTTATGAAATCGTCGTCAAGCCAATTATACTCTATAGTGTATTTGTCTGGTGGAAGATGCTCGAAAAGTCTACACTCGCACCCTTACGCCGCTCACAAAGAAGTGGAAACGAGTTGGATCTCCGTTGCCATCAGGCATCCAAGCACTGGACCTATGCTGCGTTTAGCAGGCGCTGTTTAACGACTAGCTTCTGTTTGACTGCGAGATCATTCCACTCTAGAGTAGAACAAAAGAGATCTACTGAACAATTTGCCCTTAGCAGAGCTCATCTGACTGCAATCAAAGGGGTTCTTACTGGATATTTTCCAATAGACTTTGCGGTAAGACTAAAAATACTGCCGGATGCCAATTATCAAAGTTGTATTTAAGAAAGAGAGGTGGAAACATCTCAACATATGCTTCTTCATGGTCCTGCGTTTGCAAGACTGAGCTTGAAACATCTCGGCACTCATACCTTCACCGAACCATGGGAACTGATATAAGCTCAACAAATTTTGATTGGATCAAAACGCTTTGTCGATTTATGATAGTTTTTAGGATCCGTTTTATGCCAGTTTTAGATAAGATCTCTGCTAGAATCGAATTTTTTTAATCTAACTTAACCTAGGTCCTAAGTTTTATCGAAGTTATAAGTGAGATTTTTGAATTACTCATTTCATTTAAATTACATTTTTAAATTATTCTTTACTTATAAGAGAGGCGGGCGTGGTTATTAGATTAGATCAGATAAATAAATGAGGACTGCATCGCGACTTAAGGTCTTTTGGGGCCTCTACTAAGTCACAACGGCTCACTTAGCGTCATCATATTGATACATTTCAGTATACTCCACTGTGTTATTGAGGCGATGCGATCCCTATTTAAAACCATGCAACCAAGGGTCTTTATTCTGCACCTACAGACTGCTGTGCAATTATTTAGAAGGGGTTCTGGAAGTTCAGGCTCAATGTCGCAGAACCGGCAATTTGCATAGGAAGCTAGGCCCATGTTATATAAATGGTTTTTGAGCTTACAATGGCCAGTGTAGAACGCGACAAGTAGAAAGCGACATATTTAAACCTTTTAAGGTTGTATCCACCCATTCGCAACTTGAAATGGTGCATGCCTTGGTGTTGTTGCCAATACACCTCTCTACCCACATCTTCATACTTGCGGAGCAACTCATTTATGGTATGGTGAACAACCGCAAGCTCATCATCCAGTTCACGCCCGGCTGTACCTCGTTGACCGGGCACCCAGATAACGTGCACTTTTTATGATCTGATAGACCCTTCAGCCGTTCTATACGCCCCTACACCAATAGCGATTTGATCTCTCGGGCGTGGTTATTACCCAATTTAATATATTTTCCAGTGACGGATTCAGAGGGGAAAAATAGAAGAAAGTTTCCACATCACCTACACTAACATTTATATTTACATGTTAATGGAGAAAGTAGGACCAAACCTTACATAAGCAAAGTTCAGATTAAACAAAATAAATGAATGTAGTAGTTATTATACCAACACTTTAGAAAGCGTATAACTTTCCTTAAGGCCATAACTATATACGGTAGATTAGTTACCGATTAAGTTACATGAAGCACAAAGATTCTAAATTACCAGTTGTCGCCGCCCAGGAAGAAAGGCTATATTTTACGCATTTAATTTGAATATCCATATTTTCTCACAGTTATTGCTTTTACTACTTATACATTTGTGAGTATGTGTATGTGAGCAATGCAAATTCGTTGCTTTTTTGCCAAATTTCAATAAGGACACCGCCCACACTCCCTGCTCCGTCGCTTTAACTGCCAAAAGTGTACAAACAAAGCCATAAAGCTGCATTTTTATGAGTCTGAAATTTGGCTGCCAAAATCAGCGGCAGACACTTGTAAAAATGGAAATATGACAATTGACTTGCATTTAAGTTCATTAAAAATGAAAGGAATGCTGTAAAGACTCTTTTTAAAGCTATTATGAGGTAAAGTTATTTTTTGTACAACAAAGGGGTTCAATGATTTTTAGTTTCTTTCAAATTTAAAATTTAATAAAACGTTGGATTTCTTCGCTTAAAGCGGCAGGAGAGTTGGCGGCAAACTAAATTTAAGAACTGTGAACGGTGATTTTAAAGGATTTTGCTTAGATTTCCCAGGCATTCATTTTATCAAGTATTATGTTGAGTTTGTAAAAATTTTTGCATCGTATACTACGAATTAGTAAATCTGTAGACTAAAATTTCTTAGAATCAAACTTCCGAGCAGAACCATCATTATTTTCTCAGAAAATTAAATGTGGAAAAGCTTTCAGTGACGAATGCCAAGCTTTTTAAAGACACAAATACGGATTTACAACTTGAAGAAGTCAATAACCTTGCATACCCTATTCGGCAATATCTATTTTACATCAATTGATGAAAATCAATCCGATCGTATTGAATCTAGATTGTAACAAAAGAATGCATATTTAAATTCTCCGGGTATTTCAAAAATATGAATATTTTGGTAGATTGGTAGGACTGTTCTTAATTACCATGCCAAATATTAGCGTGATCTGTCAACCAGTTTGTTTACAGCAGATGTTTAAGCCGGTACACCTCAGTAGTGCGTTGCGATTTTTACGATGGATAAAAATATCGAACAAAGTATTTGGATAAAATTTTGTATTTCGAACTAAATTTCGTGTGCGGAATCATTTTGAATGCTGGAAAAGGCTCGCAGTGATTTAGTTTTACCAAAACTACAAGCCAAAGAGTAGTACAAAGCCTTCAAAGGCGGTCGAGAGATGGTTGAATACATGGCTTGTTTTGGAGACCTTCGACCTCTTTAAGTGATGAAAATCTTAAAAAAAAGTGAAGAATATGGTGCTTGAGAAACATCAGGCAAATTTGCAGAGATGGCAAGAGAGCTCAACATCTCTGGCTAATCCGTTCGAATGATTTTGGTGGATATTTTGGTTATGAATCGCGTTCTTATTCGACTCGTACCGATAAAGCTGAATTTTTTCTAAAAATATTACCGTAAAGAGGTCTTTTTAACTTGATCGTGCAAATTCCGATCCCACATTCATGGAGAGCATTATAACTGCTAATGAGACATGGGTTTAAGAGTTTGACATGTCATGGGTTTGAGAGTCAACAATCATCGGAATAGAGGGAATAAAACGAGCCGAAACCCCCAAAAAAAAACAAAAACGCCAAAGCCGGTTAATAACGGTCACAATGTGGTACAACTCAATAAATTTTGTTTCAAAGAAATCATGATCAGGACGATAGAACGAATAGATTTCCTGATGTAACTAAGCAATACAAAAATCTTCTTAGTACTACTGGTATGTTGTTATTACAAATTGAGGAAATAAGAACTTACCGTGCCCACAAAAAAAGACTTCAGACTTTAAGACTTCAAAAGCTTGTCGAAATAGTAGGTGCATGTCTTTCTCTGGCCGCAATATATGGGTAAAGTTATCTCACTCTTCATAAACATTTCGAGAATATGACATCGTTCTAAGCTCATGTCTCGTTACCAGTAGTGATGTAATGGGTAGTCGAAAAAGTCTTTTCGTATTTAAGAATTTAATATTCATTTAACTAAAAAAAAATAAATTCGAGGAAATTGAAAAAACTTACAGCTGTTCAAAAATGAGTGAAAATAATGAAGAAATTCGTTATATTTTGATATTATTTTATAAAAAAGAGAAGAATGGCACGCAAGCCATCAATGAAATTTGTGAAGTTCACGGAGACGACGCTGTATCAGTTCGTGTAGCACAACAATGGTTCGCTCGCTACCGTTCTGGAAATTTCGAAACTTCGACTTCGGTCGATCAAAATGGTACATATTTGTTTATTTAATTATTATTATAAATAAAAAAAAAATAAGTTGAAGTTTGGTTTGAAATACGAAAAGACTTTTTCGACTAGCCAATATTAGGTGCTTGTATTTCCCTGGCCGCAATATATAGACTTAGTCATCTCACCCTTCATTAACATTACGAGCTGGCTTCTTTCGTACTTGTGATAAGTTCAGTTTAGGAGAGCATTGACAACTTGGTTAATATTTCGTTGCATTGTTTAATATGTACCATCTGGCCAAAATTGAGCCGGACTGACCAAAAAAGCATTTTCTCATATTTTAATACAAATCTTTGTTACCATCTTCAAAATAGTCCTTTTAAATTAAATTTCATACACTTGTTATAAGCCTCGGCTGAGATGACCTTCACTGCTTTTTTTCGGTTTGGTCTGATTTGTTGAGCTTTATTCGTTACACAGTTTCGACGTCTTAATTCTAGACCCATCACCAGTAATGATGTATTTGATGAATGCTGCTCATATTTGTGCTGATGGTATATTCTTATAAATATATTTGTTACCAGAAAGCTCTAAGTAAAGCCAATAGACGGAGCTTAAGCTCCCAATTTCAGCGCTTATTTCTCGAAAACTGGTGCTTTCTTAATACTAGACTTAGATATCTGTACTCAAATGACAAAAGCACATTTTACTTCAAATGTTTCTGAAAATTACTGAATTTTATGTTTGCACCTCAATCAGTTGTATACACGGGCATATACTGCATTCTTGACAATATGACCTGGAAATAGCTTAAATCAATTTCACCCACTCACTGAGAGAGAGAGAGGCAGTGGGAGAGGTTAAAACATACTTTGCAATGCTACTTGGAAATGATTCATCCTCTTGTCACATGTCACTGTGCAAATGCGGGAGTGACAAATGGTATTCGAAGTCAAAAGGTTGTGCAAATATTTTTTTTGCATTCTGCCATTTGCTGGAATATCAAAAAGCAAAACCAGCAAACTAGCAGAGCAAAGGTAAACAAGTAAAAGAAGAAGCAGCACGCAGTTGGAAAATAAAAATCTGTTGTTCTCGGGTGTTTTCGCCATAGAAAATTGTATGTTTTATTGATGATATGTGAATGTAGGTGTTGTTGCGGTTATTGTTGTTGCTGTCGTCAAAGAAATATTTCCATTGAAGCGCGTGCATATTTTTAACCTCACTCTATGAATTATTGCGCTTGGGCCATGAATAGTTGCACCTTATGTTTTTCTATCAAAGTAAGTTCAAGGAAACTCGCAAATAAATATACCAAAATACTACAGATGTCTGCATGTATGTACTCGTATATTTGTTGCTCGCTTAAAGTTGCTCTTTATTGTCATTGCTGGCGTAATGGTTTAAAAGTATTTAATTTGAAAATTGTTGCTTGACAACTTCATTACGCTTGTGCAGCGAGTTGCTCTTTGAGTTGTGTGCTGAAATGCAGTGCCTGCATAAAAATATTTCGAACAAATTAATTAAAAAGTGAATTCAGAAACGTGTCGTGCGACGCTTCCGCTTGCTGACGCGTTGCCAACGGGCTCGAAATTGCCACCGTCACTGCCATCATGTGTGCCCGCATGACCACGCGTACGGAACGTGCCACGCACACACACACATATTAGGGGCAGGTGAGGTGCAAGCAGTAGCAACAACAATTCGCAGTCGAGCGTGACAAAGTTTGACTCGAATGAGTGGCACGTTGCGACCGGTGTGTACCGCTGCGTTGGCGACTTTGGGCGCAGGTGGTAAACAGTATTAGTAGACCTGAGAGTCAGTGGCAATACAACCACTAAACTAACATCGTCACACGTCAGGCGACAAATACTATGGTAAGTACGGCAACTATGGTAGAGGCAAAACCGCCAGCACGCGCGGGACATGGTCAGCAACGGCTGTGTGCCACGTGTTGGCATAACGGCAGCAATTAAGCGAGTTATCCCCGTACGAAAAAAGAATTTTAATAGATATTCATGATAACATGGACGAAAACACTACAGCTCTGAAAGTATTCGACACAGTACGTGCCGCGAGAAGCAGCGGAAGAGGAAGACCTCCACTCCATTGAAGAGACGAGGTGGAGAAGGGCCTGGCTTCGCTTGGAGTCTCCAATTGGCGTTTTTGGTGGAACAAAAATATATATATTCTGAGAAAACTAGAGACAGTTAATGGTTCCTCACATGACTACGGAATTTACAGCTCTAGTCTTAGAGTTCTGAGTTCATAGCGACATTGAGATCACAAAACCCAGAAATAAGCTACCGTAACAGATCTTGCAAAAAGCCGCCATTACAAAAAACATGTTGAGGATACGTGGATAGGACGGACTCACATCTTGGAAAAACTTTTTCTGATGTTTCAGAACAATAATGGGGTTCATTTAGCTCTAGCTGAGTTCGCATTATATTCTTAACTTTATGTGAAGTTGAAGACACATAATGTTTTCTACGCAGAATATGGTTGGCGGTCCTAAAGTTGGTATCTTCCTAAAGTAAAAGCATTTCCTCCAGGGCTGCAGCCTGATAACATCGTGTGGTGTGAGCGCAGCTGCGATGGCCTTAGCGCACGCGCCATAAAGTCAATAAATGCTGGCAAGATAACAGCAACCGAGCCCACTGGCCATTCGCACATTCGCGTTGAATAATTGTCTGTTAGAAATGTTCATATGTGTCACATACACATTAACAAAATTGTGTCGTGCCAGTGCGCCCCGTAGGCTGCCACTGTTTTTAACTGTTTTTCGTCCATTGGCCTATCGCAATTTACGGCTGTGGCCCACTGCTCGATCCAGCGCATCAGGAAGTCGTGTCGCACTGACTGTTTTGCTTGTTTTAGCCGCGCATTTTTTATGGCATATTTGGCCCAAACCACATGTTCCATTACAATGTTCGCAGCACACTGACATTTTTACAGTTGTTGCTCGCACTAAGTTCGCACCGAACCCAAAACGGGTTCGCATTGTCATTGTCACCCACTCAATGCGTGCAGCTGCTGCCGCGTCCATTCATCTGCTGCGCCCCGCTTATTCCTTTGACTTCGGAGGCTATTCTTTCTAGCGGAAAAAACAAAAAACATTTTCGGTTCACTTAAAATCCCATTCATTCATTTGGGCTCACCAGCGCTTAAACCGCGCTCCCACTGCCGCCTTTGTTGCCACTTTTTATTGCTGCCGAGTCTGGAACGTGGGCAGAAGGTGGCAGAAAAGCATTACGTTTAACGGGTTTTTTGAAATGTGTGCGTTTTTGTTGCGTTTCCCATTTTCCGGCTGACACTGTTGCATTGCTCTTTACGCGATGATATTCGGACGCAGCTGCCGGCCGCGAGCCTTGTCAGTGCTGTTGAGCCTCTACTAGTTTTCCCTGCTATTGCCAGGAGCTTTGTGCCCCTGTTACCGTTTTTTCTGTTCACTTTTTATGCACTCTTATTTTGCCTTTGCCTTTGCCGTGTCTTTGTTTTTGTTTTTATTATTGTTTTAACTTTACTACTTCAAACAGTGCCGCCAGGCGTTAGATAGCCTCCTTCCATAACATACAACAACAGTTTTGTGTTGTTGGCTCTGCAGGAAGCAATGCTTGTTGCATATGCCCAGGCGTTTTGGCGCGGCTTTGCCACAAAACACGTGGTAGCAGTGTGTTTAATTCACTTACATATTTCAAAGTGGGCTTTTAAGCATTTGGCGGATGGAAGAAGCGGGTGGAATACGTTTTGTTGGTTAAATCGAAGAGGGAATTTGCAGCGCCGTTTAAAATGCATACAGAACGGAGTTAGAAGTTGGTGTTTAAAGGAACAGATGATGAATAAAGCAGAAAGGCGGTGGCTATTTATTTCGAAAATTTTGTAAACTTTTTCAATAAGCATAACTGTTTCAAAAATATCAAGCTACCATTTCTCTCTTTGAGGGTATTAAAGAAATATATAAGGGAGATGGTGTCAGATGGACGGTTGCTAGTAGCCATACAAAGAGCTAGTTGTATGAATATATACTACTGTGATTTTAAAATCGGTAAATTTTTTTTCTGTAAGTTGGTAGTACTGTTAGTGACATCTTTGCAAAATTTCACGTCAAAGTATTCATTAGTATTTGAGATATGCGTCTTATTGCGTGGCTCTAAAAGTGAATTCTTCGATTTTTACTAAACGAAGAAGTGCGATAAGGCATTGGTTATTCGTGATTAATTCGCCACATTTTCAAGTAATATCGTGCCACAACTACCTCATTCGTCTGAATTACCTTCGTGTAACTTCTGACTATTCAGCAAATTCAAACGACCGCTCTGAGGACACCGTTTTGACTCAATTGAGGATATAAGAGCTGAATCGAAGAAGGCGTGATGGCAATCACGACGGAGGATTTTTCCAAGTGCTATGATGAGAGGATTACTTTGAAGGAGATGAAATGGACAAAATTCACCTATCAATTTGATCTCAGGGTTTGTCTACCTGGGAGTCGTTCTTTCGATTACATCAGTTACTGTTTGGATAACATTTAGCCAAAAGTACGCTAATCTGATGTGAAAATGACGGCCTTACTACCGTTGTGGAGTTTGTGACTCTCCTGTTTGTCTTATGTAACATCGAAAATTTCCGGTGTATTCAGTCACTAAGTCAAGTTTTACTTTTTTCCAGGAATGTCAAAGTATTGTGTCCTTAGTAAGGGTAACCCCTTAAGCTGTTAGCAGTGAAGAAGCGAAACATGTTGGGAAAAAGACAAAGTATTCTTATAGACAACGAAGCGTTTTGAACTTATTACAAAGTTGTTAAGGCGATAATAGCCGAAGGTATGCCAACCAAGTTAGTTCAATCGCAGTCGGGCAAAAGCGGGACAATAGAAGAGCAGGAGACAAGATGATTCCATCTCGCCTTCGTCCATACAGGTTTGGCGAAAAATGTCTGGCAAAGTATTAGCCGCACCGCGTGTAAAGCCTTATTGGAATACTTACTATTCCGGCAAAATTTACTTTGCTAAAAGCAAGAAGTTCAGAGGACGTCTTGCTGTTCATCCTAGGACAAAGGGATTTCACAGCCGTACAAGTTCTGGATATTGAACAGCGCTTGTTAAGGTGACTGAAGGTCCAGCGCTGGAAGAAAGAGAACAACTGAGTAGTCTTGCTTCAAATTGGTGCTCTTCTTAGCAGACTCATCGACTTTGGACTTCCAGACGTTTCCTTTATGACCGAGGACCCGCACAGACTTTCGGTGTAGTAATGACTTTTCTGTAGAGTCGTAAGTCAGGATAAGTTTAATATATATAAGCAGCAGTAAGAGAGTTCCTTCCTTAATAATTTTAATATTACTAGAATCTAAATTAAGGAATCCATGTACGCTATCTTGTTTTATCATCCTAACCTTTGGCTTTTGATTTAAACGAAAAAATGTACTTTACAGAACACTAGTATTTTCCTTAGAACTGAATTAGGTTTCCATAGGTTTCTCTTATTATACGAAATAATTTAAAATTGTTTTATGAAAATTTCAACCCCGGCTCACTTCTATGTGTGTAACCTCAAGGCGTCTCTAAAAAACCCTTGGTGCTTTCCATCTTACAACTACTCTGTTGATAGTTTTAATTTTTCTGTAACAAACATAAACAATTTTGCATATCCAACAACTCGGTGTGGCTTAGTTGAGCTCCGTACAACACTCCAACTGCAAGCCGCTGAGGTTTCACTTTCATTCCTCTGATACTGCTGATGCAATGAAAATCCCACTAACACTAAGAACTACTAAACCTCTGACTAAGCCATTCGTAAAAACAGCAGACACACACGTACACACACGCATACACAAATACTTTTACAGTGGCTCACAACATAACCGCATGAGCAAACTATAAAAATGCCATTGATTTGCATTCATTCATGAAGCGACGGATAAGCAGGAAGTGTGCGACACACGGCTGAGCTCCTAGGATCTCGGCAGTTTTAGCATATGAATGAAGTGCAGCTGAGGGTATTCAAGTACGCCTTTATGTGCATATACATATATATGTATGAATGTGTTTATGTAAATATAGGAAAATGCAATGCAGTTGGTAATCTTATGTTGAGTCACGCTAAATCGGGATTGAAATTTCAAAATTTTTCACTAAGCATTTTTTTTGTAATGTTATACCAAACCTATCTAACTTCGCGTTCTCATAAAAACGGGATCCCAAAATCCAAAATTTTAAATCCCGAAATTATATTCTTCTATCTTCCCGAAATTTTAAAGCTTCATAGAAAAATTTTATCTAGAAAATTTTTTTAAAATTTAAAACCTAGAGCATTTCATATTGAAAAAGTTTGGATCCGAAATTCAAAATTTTCAATTCCGAAATTAAAATTTTTTCTATCGTCCCGAAAAATTTTATCCCGAAATTATTATCCTGAAATACTGTTGCTTGTTTATTTCACGGAGAGAAAGTTCTAAAATTATGAAACTTACAGTTTTTCGTGTCGAAAAAATCGAGATCCCGAAAATCAAACTTCCAATTCCAAAATAATATTGCTTGAAAATCGACATAGAAAAAAAGTCAAAGAAATATAAAACCCTAGATATCGAAAAAATCAGAATACCGAATTCTGTCATCCCGAAGAAAGTAAAATTAACGTATTGAAAATTTTGAATTTCGAGATTCTTATATTTCGATTTCGGAACGACATAAAAAAGTAGAACTTAATAAAATTTTTATTGAAAATTTTGAATTTCGGGATTTTGATTATTTCGATTCAATACGTAAATTCTACTTTTTTCTGTTGTCCCGAAAAAAGTTGTCTTGAAAATAAAAATTTCCAGTTCTGTAATCATGCCGCTTGGCATTTGCACAGAAAAAAGTTCTAAAATCAGAAATCTATGGTTTATAGCCCGGGATATAGTGGAATCGTGTAGTTTAAAATTTTTAATTACAAAATCGTGATGCTCCGAAATTGCACAGATATACATACATAAGTTATACAATTGTTATTAAGCATTTCAATAAAAAAATGGGGATCCCGAAATAGAGACTTTTGAATCCCGAAATCGTGCTGCTCGCATAATGCACATAGCAAAAGTTTTACAACTATGAAACTTAGAGCATTTCATTTATAAAAATCAGGATCCCGAAATTGAAACTTTTCAATCCCGAAATCGCACCGCTTGCCAATTGCTCATATCCATCAATGAAGGCATGCGCCCTTAACGCACTTGTGCACAATTCGATCGTTAAGCAAAATATGGCAGCAGCAACACCTAAAACAATGGACGGGAAACAACAAAAACAACAACTACCTACACTGCAATAGTTTACGCTACACAGGAAAAAAAGAAAATGAAAAATTGCAAATTTCCCAGATGGCTCGGCTTCATTTTAATTTACTTACACGCCTACAACGAGCTACAGCTGCGCTGTAAAGAAGCCGTTAGGTTTGTTTATGTGCAAAAGGATTAATAAACCTGCAGCAACACACGTGTCGCACGGCCAATATATTCACACACACACACACATATATGAATATGTAAAAGTATGTACATATGCAAATTATATCTCCCTATACATATATATTTGTGTGTTTGCGCGTGTGTGTGTCTTTAACTATGGCATTAGTATACAAGTGTGCAGAATAAAGACATACTGGCTTGCACGTGCGGCAAGTATAAGTGCGTGTGTGTGTGTTACGGGCCGTTGTAACAGGTAAGCACCGGAAGAAATACAAATGTGTGCAGAAGAAAAGCATAAAAACTAGATCATCTTACTTGTTTGTTAACTCACAACAAGTACTTCCATCCATACTTAAGTTCATATGCATGTGTGTGTGTGCGTGTAAATGCATACATACATACATATGTGTATTTGAATGGACGCGTGTGCGTGTTCGCCTTTGGCAGCGTACAACTTGCAGCGCCAAGCAGAAAATTGCGTTATGCCTTAGTATTGTTGTTGCTGTTGGTGTGATTGTGGTTATGGCATATGCAAATTGCGTATAAATGGGCGAAAAATGCAAATCCATATTTGAAAAATTGTTTTCGGGTTTCGCTTTCGCCTCGCTCGGCTGAGGTTGAATGGAGGCGAGTGCATTGATTGCTTTTTTGCGTATGCGTGTGTGTGTGTGTGCGAGTTTGCGATAAAACGCTCGGCTTAGTTGCATTGTGTGAGTGCTTGCATTTATGACAACAACAACAACAACAAGTCATTCAAATCGCCTTTTTTGTTGTTGTTGCTGTATCTTTGATTTTATTTTATTTCATTTATTTTCCGATGGCATCTCGCATGTGTAAGCAGTTTGCTCCGGCGGGATTATGCATGCATAGATAATGCCGCAAACAGAGCACAAGCACGACAGCATTTAACCCACGCTTAGGGAGCTCTGCAATATGCATGTCGGCGCACATAGCGGCTTGTCGCACATGCGGAGAAAGGAGGACAAACATTGTCATACGAGCTAAATTGATTTTCGAAATTCAATACGTTAATCGGCTTATACTTGCAACTAACGGAAGATGTAATAAATATTGGGTACTGCTTTTAACGGAATTTAAAAGTGTCGCTTAAGAAGGTGCAAATATTTAATACTAAAATAAGATTTTATTTTTAAACAATTTTGAGAAAATACGCTTCAGTTTTGAAATTGGATTTATTTGGTGCACTTTATTAATAACCCTAAAAGTATGCTATTGAAATTTTAATAATAGAAAATTTTAAAATTTGATTTTTTATAAAAATTTTTCGAACAAGTTGTGACAAAATTAAACTTTCATGAAATTTTCATATTAGAAAGAAATTTCAAAAAATTGCTTTTTTCAATGAAAATCTGTGCAAAAATCCTTCTAAAAAAGTCTCAGCTCATGTTAGCTCGAGTTGCAAGTCGCAAGTTGCCACTTCATGCAAATCAGTTCCATTTAACAACAGAATAAACCGTTACCCACAGCCGTAGTTAACTCAGAAGCAGCCAGAAGACGGACTGAAATTCACTTTTTGTTGCTTTTCAATTTAGAAACTTTTTCTGACCACTACGTCCATGCCCCGTGAGCTATTGTGACAAAAGACTGAACATAAAGGATAATAGGATTGCTTAGTGCAATCCTTTTTGCATCGATTAAAAATACGGAAAATAGAGAATGGCCCACGGCAACACCTACGAGTGCACGCGCTCCCTCAATACTATGCAAGTGTGTATAAGTACCCTAGTAGGAAATTTAAAGAATAATGCAAGAAAATGAAGGTTGCTCGTTGATGATGATACTATTTATTGAAATAAAATAAAATAAAATTAAATGAAATAAAATAAAATAATATAAAAAAAAAACTAAACGAAAACTAAAAAATAAAAATATTAAATTGAATTAAATTAAATAAAATAACTAATAAAATTGCATTACATTAAATTAAATAATTAAATTATTTTTAATTAAATAAATTAAAAATGTTTTAAAAGAAAATAATTTAATTAAATACAATTAAATTTATAAAATAAAACATAATTAAATCAAATGAAATAAAATAAAATAATTAAAAAATAATTTTTAATAATTAATTTAAAATAGTTAATAAATAATTTTATTTTATTTTTAATAATTATTAAATAAAATTAAATAAAAAAAATAAATAAATGAAATGAAGAAATTTTGTTATTATACTTATCTTATTCTTCCAACTTTTCGCATAATTTTCCCAACAGGGTATGCATATGGGTAGAAATAAAAAACGAACAAAAACAAAAACAAAATTGCATCTTGGTTTTACTGTAATGATTTCTCGCTTAACTGCATCCGCTTTTGTCCCTAGTCTTGCTTTCTCAACAGAATTTGCATTCAAGATTTGAATTTAAATGCGTTCGTTGTTTGTTGTTGTTGCTTGTTTGTTGCATTTGCTTTGCTTTTTTATCTTTAATCTGCCCGCTACTGGCACTACAGCAAGTGTTGCTGTTGTTGTCATAGTATATTTGCTTTTAATTATTCATTTGTTGTGCATCGAGCCACACACCGCACTGCGCCCTCTGCCGTTATTGTTATCCTAATCCCAACGCTTTGGGCCGCTTATGTTTTATGCATTTATGTTTGCCGAACCGAACGACCTGGACACCCTGTGCCGTCGCACACTAATCACTGACGGCATTTACGTGCATATCTGTTGTTTTTGTTGTTGTTGCAAATGTGTTTGTAGCAGGATTAAGACGGTTTCGCTCCTCTATGACCCATTTTTGCAGAACATTGTGTTATTTTCCATTTCATTTCCATTCAGCGATTAATTTCATTCATGCCCCCCCGTCCATCCCTTCATTCAGCCCTTATTCCTGCACTTGCATGCGAACCGCTCCGCTGTAGGTGCACATATTTTGCATATCCTTGCATCCTTCCTGTGGCTGAATGATTTTGTTGTTGTTGTTGGCTGGGCTATTGCAGCGCCCCGTTAGGTGTTAATGAATGCAAATCTAAGCCACACCTTCCTCGTATTCAATTGACACAAAAATTAAATTCTTAAACGTTGCCGCTAAGCGGGCCAACGGACGGACGGACGGACGTATGGAAAACGGAGGAACGACACTTGGAAGATTAATTCCCTTGGGTTCCATTCCTTTTGACGCGTGTTTGCAGTGTCTCTCGAATGTTTTGCTCTTGTTGTGCCCGTGCTGCGCCTGATTTGAAGCCACCGCCAGCGTTGAGCTGTTGCCGCCGGCCTCATGAATATGCAATTCGCACTCCTCCATTCATTCTGCTTCGGTCTTGGGCGTCGTTTATATTCAGGCGTTGCCGTTATTAATTTAAGCTGATTGCTATTTGGGTTAAGCACTCCTTTGGCTACAACACTAACCGCATTTGTTGCAACACCATTGCAGTTCATTCAATAGTTGTGTGTGTGTGTGTGTGTGCATTCGGTGAATGCGTTTGCATCTGCGTAAATGGTGCGAAAACTCACACTCGTGATGCTTTTCAAATGAGTTCATCTGGATTTGCGACACCCTTTGTAATAACTTCGAGAACTCTTACACACACACACACACAAAAGCCACAAATGCGGTAAGTAATGGGGCGATAAGGTGTAGCATTGCAGCTAACGGTGAAAATACACTCAACTGTGACTCGAAGAGTGATTTGCTGGCAATCAGTGCGAACAGCTGATTGGAATATTCATGAATGACTGAATACTCATTGAATTCTTTGAATTAAAATAAATCCGAGTATAAATGCCGTTTTTCCTCAGAAATTGGCAAATCGTGAATTTTGTTTGAATATGGTTAACTTTAGGTTAGGCACTAACTACTTTTAAGATTTTTGAACTACGATACAAACTGTGCCAAACAAACTGACTTGTACCTAAAATCGATACTACTACAGACCAAAGTTTTTCAGGATAGTCTTAGTTTATAGACCTTAGAAACTGAACAGCTGTAAATGCAAAGTAAGTATGCGAAACAAAAAAGGTAAAAACAGTCTGCTTGACAATGAAGATGTCTAATTTCAATAACAGTGAATTCTAATGTTTTTGCTACTAGTTTACCTTCTCTTAGGAGGGTGTAAGTTGTGTGTCCTCTAATAAAAGCTACGGTAGGGAGAGTTGTTATTGTTTTTGTAGCGGCACGTATCATGAAGTAATTTCGAGGAATGGTGCTGAGTTGACAGTCCTTGGCTTAGTAAAAACCGGGTCCGTTCCGGTTACCTCGACCCGATTGTCGTGGGAACTGAAGTGGTTATAGTGATTGCTTGATTTATAGTTTTTCTGACGATAAGCAATATCTCAATTCAGCTATTCTTCGAGACCGTACGTTTTAATATATTAATTCCAATGAGAAACATTGACAGCCAACTCCTAAGCACAAAGTTCCCTAAAACCTTATTCTTAAATTGGGCAGTCGAAAAAGTCTTTTCGTATTTCTAATTCTACTTTTTATATTTATAATGAACCAAATATGTACCATTTTGGTCGATCACTTTTTGTAATTTTTTCCGCTATAGACACTCCACCAGTGTAAAACGTTTCTGGTTTCTCGGCGAAAAACTGCGACAAGTAATTTTCACAGGCTTCTCTTGAAGCCAACATTACTCCATTAAGGGAGTTCTGCATTGACCGAAACAAATGATAGTCCGATGGTGCAAGGTCAAGGCTATATAGTGGCATTCTTCTCTCTTTTATACAAAAATATAGGGAATTTCTTCATTATTTTCATTCATTTTTGAACAGCTTTACCTTTCTTTCAACTCCCCCGAATTTAATTTTTTTTGGTTAAATGAAGCTTAAAATCTCATCTTTCCAACACTATATAGCATGACACAATGTGATTGGTAGCACTGGGGATATACGACTGCAACGACATCTATTGACAAAATACGAAAAGTCTTTTTCGACTACCAAATCATAAAACATCTACATATTTAAATTATATGGACTCCATCTTAGGCTGATAGAAAATATAATGTGTAGAGTTTTCAGTAATTATTTTAACATCTGATATTTAATACCTCAAAATTTCAATCAGAATTTCAGCATCTGGAGATATTTTAGCTACTAGGCAGAAATAGTTTTACGGATTCAATTTGGACTCAATGCCAGCACGGCTCAGAAGTATGCAGAGGAAGTAATCTTTTATTACTTATCACGAACGACAGGATTGTAGTCTTGACAGCACATCTCTGGCAACACTAAAAACTAATGAGTACACCCCAACGCTAGTGAAACTACGCGTTCCTCTCCACTTCCGTTGAACAAGGTCAATGGCAACCTTATTTTTTATCACTAATAGCAGGTTCAACAATATTGCACCACAAATATCCGTAGCAACCTTTACTTCCAGATAAAAAAAATATCCAAAACACAAGGTGGTTAATATTACTTCACCGCTTATGTTGTTTTTAAGCTCTTCCAAATCAAAGACTTGGAACCATAATGCTCATCAATAATGCTGTCTACAGCATTCGTCTGGTCCTTTCTCTCATTAAATCTATTTCTCCAAATTCCTACACTATTTGTTGTAAAGAAAGCAGAAAAACTAATTTTTGTATTGAAAGTTCCGTTACACAAAACTGCCGGAGAAAACAAATGGATTTAAGGATTAAAACTTTTTCATCACACTTCCCCCATGCATGCGAATATGTGTGCTCAAGCAGACATAATCCGCCGATAAGCCGCATTTAAGTAAAGTAGGCGTAAACGTAAACGATTAAAGGACACGAATTGTTGACGATTGCAATTTAATTGCAAATCTGTATATATTTGAAGGTCTTGCTTACATTTTAAAAATGCAAACCTTTACATACAAAAGTGAAGTGTTTATACATATGTTCACTGTGTTGTTACGAGGTTTGCGTGACAAATCCGTGAATTGTTTAAAAGAAGAAACTTTTTAAACATTTTCACCAATATTGTTGTTTCTGCAGCTACCTTTAATGATCTAATCATTGCTATATCTAATATTTCTGTATATTCAATATTTCTCTTATTCAATATAGTAATTTTCATTTAAAGATAATATATTTATCTACCAATTATGAATCAGTGTAAGTAATACCGGGTTATATGTATTTGCAGATTATGAGATTAAATTAAAAAAAAGACTGCTTTTGGCGCAGGTTTTATGTAAAGGAAGACTGCTTGGCAGCACCGAGGAAACGGTATTTTTCACGCCAAAATATACACCTTTAATTATTTCTGGCATTTTTGTTTTTCGAATTTTGTACGGTCAGAAGTTCTATAATTAGCCCACAAATTTTTTGATTGCCTTCCAAATTCACAGAGCTACTGACTTAACCAGCACCCTGTGTAACTTCAAAAACTTATTTACTTCTATGTCGGTTGACAATCGCCTCTAACATTCTGTCTACTCAATAATTCATCTGTATTTTGTACACTGCCCTCATTCTCTCCTCCCCCCAACTGTTTGTGCGTATTGGAATTGCAACAGTTGTACAGACTGATATCGGCGGTGGCGTCAAGGACAACAAATTGCTTGCAATTCCCCTATTGCGACATGCAATTGACTGCGCATACTAAGTGGCAACCTCGAGCGGACAATGTGCCCTTCTGGCCACGCAGCAGCCATTTAACATTTTATCAATTCCGATTCAGTCGCCCGTTCGTCCGTCCGTTCAGCCATTTACTCAACCCACAATCGTTAATTCCTTTGGTGAGCGCTCACAAAGTGTCCGTGTCAAATCGATTGCAAGCTCGTTGGCATTTATTTTGCGATTTTGTTTCAATTTCGTTCGAAATTCATTACATTCTCTGATTAAGTTCGTGTCTGAAAATCTAAAATTCACAATCTTATTTATACAGACGAGCTGCAAGCGGAATTCTATTAAAGTACTTTTACGAAGATGGATTTTTTTTTGCTGATGCTGTTTCAGTGGTGCCAACGTTTTTGCTCGATAAGTGATGAAGATCTGTGTTGGTTTGTGTTTATAATGCTACATAGTTGCCACATATCAAATATTTGTGCAGATAAATTGGAAAATTAGCAAGTGAAATAACACCACAAATTAATCGCGTGTGGTTTCGTGACGCCAAAATAATTCAAGTCTTTCGCTAGAAGGAGGGAAGAGACTAGAGGGGTTTGCTTTGAATGTATAAAGTGGTCGGTCGAGTTTTCGGCTTTAATGGTCATTATTTGTTAGCGCAAGCAACTAATCCTTAGTTGTAGTTTATTGTTTTTTTTTGGAAAGTGAGTGCCATAGGTGATCATCCTCTTCATTCGAGCATATGAATACTATATTAAAGATCATATTCGTGATGCCGAGCTATGGGAAAAATATTTAAAGGGATTCCTGTGATCTATTCATAGAAAAGTCGAATATATTTGGTAGAAATTGAATCATATGAGGTCATATTCAATGAACGAAAGCTGAAGTGGTCAGCAAAAATGTTTATATAAAAATCTTCAGCACCTTTGACGGCATCAGAAATGAAGAAAAATATGTCTTCATATTAAGATCATACAAACGGGTTTCCACACTATTAAGGACATGTTCTTGCTTCAAACAGGCAAGATAGCGCTTAAAACATTTGGGGGTCCAACGGTATAAGACACTGGAAGAGATAGAGACAGTGAGGTCGAAGAACCTATTGAACTTATTCTGGTCCTACGGTGACGTCCTGAAGGACGACTACTTCTCATGTACTTCGAAACGGCACTCCATATGACATTTCCAAAGACCAAAACTAGTGTAAACGTGGCTCACGAGCCTGTCAAAATAATCTAACCTAACTTTTGCTCTTTTCAAATAGCGGGGACTTTCAGTAAGAGCGCTACAAACGGTTTGGGATATCAATGAAATTCTTTAATCCAGTTAATGTACATACGATACCATTATGTATGAAACTCGATTTCTTTTGCATGGCCGCCACGGGTACGCTTGTAGAAGTCCAGACGCTGAACACAATTTTCAACGGTTTCCACGTTCACGTTCGTTATTCGTACGAAGTTCATTAATTGTAACTGGCTTTTTGGCATAAGTAGACGTAGCCCCACAGGTAATAGTTTAACGCCATCAAAGCGCACGACCGAGGTGACCAATTGACAGGGCTATTTCGCGCTCACCAAACTTGGTT